>NC_056744.1:460403494-460583494 GCF_019279795.1 Protopterus annectens | reverse complement strand
GCAAATAACAATAGAGAGAGCCCACAAAGCCCTGAGGGAAATGCAAACATCACTGAAACCAAGACCTGTCTATATTAAAATATTAAACTACCAAGATGTAAATAAAATCATACTGGCAGCAAAGAAAAAAGTCACACTCACCTGGAATAATAATAAAATCTCCTTTGCTCAAGACCTCCCAATACAAATAAGACAAGCAAGACAACTACTATCTCCATACTGCAGGTTCCTAATAGAAAAAAAATCAAATTCCAGATGAAATATCCAAATCAGTTAATCTTTTACATCAAAGAGGTTAAATACATGGTTGCTAACCCCAAAGAGGCAAAAGAGACATTCCTGGCTGTTTTCAAGCAAATACCACCTTCAGAAGTGAAATAAATCCACAAAAAAAAAAGATAAAGGTCCCTTGGATGAAAAAATGACCCCATTCACGAGCACTCTAGCTGGGATCCAACTCTGAAATCTTCCCCTTGCTGTCTAGGCCCTTGGGTCATTGATGTGAGCCATGAGGAACACAGGAAAGGGAAGTACAGCCTGGGTGGGAACCAAAATGAACTGCTGTTTCCGATGCACGAATATAGGAAGGAAGTTCCCATCTCGGATATTGGCTTGCAAATTCAGTCCCCCTAGGCTTTTGATGGCTTCATTAAGAACAGTCAGGCAAAATGGATTTCAGCAAGCTCCAAAGGATTTTACTGCCTGAAAAATGAAAATTGATCTGCACCAGCTAAAAGAAGAAAGCTGCACCATAGATGTCAACCAACCTGCAAGCAAAACCTTGAAGAAATAAGATACTGTTGAACTGAACCATTCACTAAAACAGTACACCCAGTACTGTGTAGGTGAATGAAACTCCAGCCTTAAATAATAGACAAGAAATAAACTGTCAGAATTATGCTAGCTCATAGATTAATATTGGGAAAAAAAGGGAAAAAATTGTTAAATGTTTTATGTAAATACTAGAAATGTGTTAAAAGATCCTGGAGAGAAGTAATCTTAGGAAATTAGTAAAATAACCTAACAATCCTGGGATAATGTAAATATAGCCTTAATATGTCAACTATAGCAGAAGGACTGTTTGGCTAAGCTGTTTTTTTTTTTTTTTTTTTGTCTCTCTATACTTCCTACTTCTGTTAAATAGGTGCCAAGTATATATTTTATAACCCACACAGATTGATGTGGAAAAACATCACTATAGGCACCAAAGAAGGCCGAAACCTGAATAAGTAAAGGGGAGGAAAAAGAAGTCAAATGAGAGAAAAATGTAAAAATGACAAGATTGATTGTTTAACAATATTACTATGGTACACACATTGCTATAATTTACTGAGGAATGTATATTAATATGCTGTTTTAAAAATACTATTAGAAAGAATTAGTCACAAGACAAAAACAATACATGCTGTACCTTAAATGCAATACCATCACTGTATAAATAATATGTTGGAAGAGGCTAGGGATATTAAGTAGAAGTGTTTGCTGAGGGAACTAGTTTGTTCAGCTTTGTCCACATTGTTTATATAACACAGGGGAGATACTATGGAGTAAATCTATATCTAAAAAGAAAACACATTCCAAGATTAGATGTAAAGGTAAACCATATAATGAACCTTCATCCTCCCCCCCCCGATTATTCCTGGTCCAGGGATATAGTGGTTAGGCACAGTGTAGGGACGGGGATAAACAGATGCTTTCCTAAACCATCACACAGTAACACATACAAAACTAACAAAACAAAACTAATATACACAGCATGTCTAAGGAATACACCTAATAAATAAATGTGGGAAATAGAATCATGGAATGTTAAAGGGCTCAAAAACAAGAAGAAAAGAAAACTATTCTTACACCTCACATTAAAAACCACAGCCAACCTCATACTAATACAAGAAATGCACTTGACTGCAGATCAATGGGCAGAAATTAGCAGAAAGAAATGGATAAGTCAAATCATAGCTTTAGAGGGGAACACAAACAGTGCTGGGGCTGCCATAATAATTAAAAAACAATTTAAGGAAAAAATACTTAAAACCAAAGCTGACAAGGAGGGAAGATGGTGCTATGTAACATTTAATAGTCCTACAATACCAAAACCTATAATGGTACTTAATGTTTACACACCCTGTAATAACCAACAACACTTTTTTATGTCATTATACCCAACCTTAAACCAATTTAAAGATCACTACCTAGTGATTGGAGGTGACTGGAATACATATCAAAACCCAGAAAAGGATAAATCAAATCTGACCAAATCACATAATAAACAAGCCACATTAGCCCTTAATGAACTCAAACAAGATTTCAAACTATATGACCCTTTTAAACATGGGAACAGTGCAGATAAAACAGGAAAATGCACATTCTATTCGCAATGCCACAAAATGTGGTCAAGGATAGACTTCTTCTTAATCTCTGACATATTCATTAACATGGACCCAACAATAACTATACATACCAGGTTCTTTTCAGATCACTCCAAAATCACACTGGACATTAACTGGGACAAAAAGATATACTTAGAGAATAGGGGTCATAATTGGTCATTAAACCATAATTTACTTTCCAAAATGGATGTAATAAAAGAAACAGAAGCAATACTAAAAATAGCTCTTATAAATATCACTAACTCCCAAGTACCAACTGACATAGAATGGGCTGCAACCAAAGCACAAATCAGAGGATTGTTTATCAAAAAAGCAGCATACTATAAAAAATACAACTGAAAGAGGAGCATATACTGAAAGGGAAAATAGAGCATCTTGAAAAAGAACTAATAAATAACCCTAAGAACCAAACAGAAGCAGGACTTTTAAAACTGCAAAGGGATCTATATATGTTAGAAACCAGGAACCTATCTTTCTATGAAGCCAGAATGTTAGCCACTTACGCAGAAGAAGCTCAAATACCATCTAGAGCTCTGGCCAGAATTATCTGCCAACACAAAAATGCCTCCAATATATCAGAAATAAACTACAGAGACAAAAACTACACAAAAAATGAAGACATTATTAAAACATTTGAACAAATATACTCTCAAATATATGGAGCACAAATACTACAAACCTCAAAGGAAGATAGAACTCTTTTTCTTCAAAAACTGAAATTCCCTAAACTCAATTTAGACCAACAAAAAAAACTAACTGAGCCGATATCCATCAGTGAAATTATTACAACAATCAAACACTTAAAAGTGCAGAAGGTCCGGATGGACTCACATCGGAATTTTACAAAGCATTTTCCCCTTTGATAGCCAAACTACTATACTATACACTGAATTACATAATAAACTATAAAATAAACTATATCCACTTTAATGCCTCTAAAACTATATTTGTATTAAAAGAACAGACAGACCCCAAAAACCCAGACAGCTACAGACCCATCTCCCTCTTAAATATAGATACTAAAATATTTACCTCTATACTTGCAAACAGAATGAAAAATCTGATAGAAAAAATCCTCTCCCCAGAACAATCCGGTTTTACACCACATAGACAGACTAGTGACAATACATTAACATTAGATGCACTAATATCCTACGCTAACCGATACAATATCAACATCTACACAATGGTAGTGGATGCCCACAAGACATTTGATAGGGTTAATCTAGAATTCTTACTCCAAACACTACCCTACTTTAATATACCCAATAACTTCATTCAGATCAACCAAACTCTCTATAGCAACTTGGTCAAATATGATCCTAATAAAAAATGGAACAAGACAAGGATGCCCACTATCACCCTTCCTGTTTAACCTATACCTAGAACCACTCTTTCTATACATTAAACAAAATACATATCACAATCCTCCATCAATACACAACTTCAAAATATACCTCACTGCATTTGCAGATGATCTGAACATATACTGCACTACACCAAATTCAGATATAAACAAAATAATAGCTGCAATTGAACATTTCTCGACTATGTCTAACTACAAACTAAACCTTAATAAAACTAGTATTTTCCCCCTAAAAACACCCAAACTCATCTCACTAATACCATTGTTAAACACAATAAAAATTAAAGAAGAAACTAAATACCTGGGAATCACCTTTTTCCAGAGTAACAAAGACTTCTACCAACACAATGTAAACCTTAAATGGCAAAATATAATGCAAGACTGCAAAAGATGGAACAACCTAAAACTATCATTCTTGGCCAAAGTATCAATAATCAAAATGAACATTTTACCTAGATTAGTGTATATATTCATGACATCACAGACAACAATACATAATAAATTCTTCAAACAAATTCATACCTTCATAGCAAAATTTATATGGGAACCCAAAAAAACCAGAATCTCCTATCCAAAATTAACACTCCCCAAAAGCAAAGGAGGACTAAATCTACCAGATTTTAAAATGTACTACTCGATCATTAACACTAACAGAATATTGAGAATAGCTGAACATAACCCATCAATGGAAAATTGGTCTCCTCTCTGGGTGACAATATATTATAGATATATTAAAGCTCTAGGTTTCAATCCCAAAGCACTTCCATTCCTGAAGCAGAAAGAAATACAAACTTATAACATTATAGAGCCCTTAAAACATACTATCAACCTAGCGCAAAACTCTTTCAATTCTTGAACCTTAGACATGCCATGACAATACTGCAACCCCTTCATAAAACCCAAATTTAAAATAAACAATAAGATGCTGGACTTAGTCCCTTTTCCCAGACTAAAAGATAAAACAATCCAAGATATCTATCCCTACCTTAACTGTTCAATACAAGAAATGAGGACCAACTTAAACCTCCCTAAATCACACATAATAATCCTAAGACAAATCAAAGAACTGTGTTCCAGTTATCTCCAAAATATTACTATGACCAATAGTGACATAGAAACTTGTAGCAGGCTTTGGAAAACTATTATCACAATAAAGAAAACTATTACCAATTCATATAAAATGATAAATGAAATCAAATACCAGAAGGACCTCCTCTTCTCTAACTACTGGAAAAAAATTAAACCATCCATAGATGATCAGCAAATAAGCCAGGCAATCAATCTAACACTGAAGATTCTACCCCTCAAAAAGTTAGCATACACTCAGCTCATGATCAATAATAATGCTTATTTTTACACCTGCAATCCTACACAAATTTAACACATCAAAATCACCTTTCTACCCACACTGTAAGGACCAGATAGCTGACTTAATCCATGTATTTTGGAGCTGTAAATGTGTCTATAAACTCTGGAACTCTCTCAAGGTACAATTACAAAAAACGGGTTATCAAACATCAACATTAACTTGGGAATTCACTCTGTTGCACATTCTCCCACCCAACATCCTAAGAAAGCAAGCAAATACACTTTTAACAATTTTCCTACTAATGAAACTGTATATAGCTTTTAAATGGCTAGATACGATAAATATCTCTTGGGAGGGTTTTAAACAAGTAGCTATGCAACACCTTTTAGCTCATAAAATAGTAATAGATATAAGAAACAAAAACATGAAATTCAGAGAAATTTGGGAACAGACCTTTAACATCATATTAGCATAATTCATCACACAGCAACTTAGAAATACACTATAATGGAACCAAAGAACACATACAAGTTCAGATATTAAATAATAACTTGGATATTATGAATGTATTTACTGTCTATATAACTGTGGAATTAACAATGAAAGCATCTATGTACATAGTGTAAATAGATATGTTGTATGACCTATATCCTGTGGTATTTGACATCAATGCATAACATATGTATATGTGTGTATGTGTATGTATGTATATATGTGTGTATGTATGTATGTATGTATATATATATATATATATATATATATATATATATATATATATATATATATGTATGTATGTGTATGTATGTATATATATATATATATATATATATATATATATATATATATATATATATATATATGCACACGGTCATGTTGTAAGATGGTTTTTATTTGTGACACTTATTAATGTAAAAATAAAAATAAAAATTATTGAAAAAAAAAATAAAATAACATATTCTATGGTTTGCATTGATCTTTGAGTTTTTCCTGCGTTCAGGCAGCAACATTTGGCCACCTAATTACAGATACTAAAAGCAGATAAAATGCATTACAAATAAATCAACTCTTTCTGCAAAAGAATGTTCTTATGCTATCTGTATGTTTTCACGTGTTCCAGTGGGAGAGGATCCAGAAAAACAGATATGCACATGCCTGAGGACAGCACATTTCTACAGGCTGATGATGATGGCACTTTACACATTGCACGTAGTGTTACTGTCAGCAACACTAACAGTGGAGGGAACATTCCTCTCACTCACAACTAAGGGAACTATGGAGGCCCAGCACTGTCTTCTTGCATCACCCATGTTTTGGAAAGGATGTTGTGTCCATGTGCATTCCATATGTGGTATATTGGCAGCAGGACCAACACCACCAACACTGACTGATGCACAACCTCTAAGGTGCATAAACATGGCATGTGAGACAGATGCAATGGTGTCCTTCGCCACCTTGAGGCACAAGCATTATACGATACTGGTATTACCCTCATACATCTCAAGTTCTTAGCTTGATAATCCTGAACAAAACCAAAAAGTAATGGGGAAAGGCCAAAAATCAAGGACAGTTTTTAAATATTACTTTAATTCAAAGTTAATAGAACAACAGATTTTGCATTAGCATTCATGTTCTGAACAATAAGAAATATGAAACTCAAATGACTGACATTATTATTGGACTGTAACTGTCAGTGAATTACCAGAAAATTTTTCATAAGAAACAGGGCAAAATATCAGACAAAACTGGGGACAGTTGAGAGGTATTGTTACCCCATGTATCATCCAGTCAATGTGCAGGGCAGTGATCCAGGCACAAACGGATGCTACTCAGACCATATCACAGGTGTTCAATGTGTTGCCTGGGCTGAATGAAGATAACTATGGTCTCATTGAATACTCCCAACCATTGCAGGGCAAGACAGCCCACTTGTTGGCCATTAGTAGGTTCCTGCTATTGCCTGCACATGGAAGATATAGTCAACGTAGGGGATGGTTGCACACTGCAGGAGTACAGGGCCACTTTGCATACATGGCTGGTCTCAACATTTCCTCTGACCATGGCTATGGCTACTCACGTGGATATGGACAACACTCTTCTGGCTCCTTCACTGCCTCAAACCTGGACTATGGCTACGCATGTGGATACAGATGACACTCTTTTGGCTCCATCATTACTTCCACCCCTTGGTGTGACCACTCATGTGGCTGTGGACAACACACTTCTGGCTCCAGTACTGCTTCCACCCATGGAAGGTTTGAAGGATGTACAAGATGTTTGTCAGTTCCACTGTGGGCTAACCCCACATATCACAATTAGGGTCCCAGGGTTCCTCAGTGACTCACTTCCTAGAAGATGCCTTCCAAATGACACACAGCTCTGACAGGACAGGGTGTATTGACAGCTAGCTATCTGCCAAAGCCAGACATTAGAGGAAACAATCACAATCCTGTATATGGATAATGTATGTTATGCCTTCGCATAAAGCTCAAGTCTTCACACTTGCCTCTGCAAGTTCAGCAGCTACACTTGTCCAGCACTCCATCACTGGAATCTCCACACCATCACCAGAGGACACATTCTCTGACAACCCATAACTATCTAGCAGTGTGCAGTCTTACCATAAGCATCACCACCTATGTAGTATTGTTTTCCTGTGCTACTATGCCCCCCACCAGTGCTGATAATGATGGCTGTAGCCTGCTCATCCCTGGCTCATGTGGGTTAGGAAATGTCTGATGCCCAGTGTGGTCAGCCCATACACTGCACTGCTTAGTCTAAGTGTGTAAATGCATGCATCAGTTTTGTTTTGTGTTTGTCCTGCCATACCACATAGTTGAGAATGAGATGTCACCACTTTTCCACTGCAACTGCATATTGCAACCTCTTCTGCCTTATATGAGAGGACACTACAGCAGTGTGCTTGTCCAGCTCCCCAACAGGCTCCTCCTGCATCCCATGCTACTACTAGCCAGTGTAATTATTTTCCTTTGCTGTAACTGTTTATGTATCACCATGTCTTGCAGCATGGCACCATAATGGGCACCATTAGATGTATCTAGGCAGCAGAAGTAAGACCTAAGCACTACAAACATACATTCAATGCTCTAGATGTGTGCCAGTGTGGTGTTGTACACATATGTTTAATGCTGTAAGTGTGTGTCAGTGTAGTGTTGCACATACTCAGTGCTTCTTTCTGAAGGGGTACAGATGTCTGAAGCATAATTAGCTATTCAGGGGTCTGGAGCCATCTTCTGATCTGGGCCTTCCCAACATAAAGTTGAGGAGCATAAAGAAAAGGTTCATTCCCTGACCTTCAGGAGGAAGCACAAAAGAAAACTCTGTTTCTCAGCATGGATCTGGAACTCCTAATGTAAGGAGCAAACCAGGTCTGTTCATTCCAGTCTATACTCCTCAATGGTAAGTTGTTGATAGAAAAAAAATCTTAATTTTAAGCTGTAGAAAACCACTTGCTACATTTGTAGCAAGCAGCTGCTATAGTTTGTGCCATACACAGAGAGCTAAATGTTCTTCAGTTCAGATCACAAATGCAGTACTGGCATTCATTTCTGCATGCTGGTAATGTACTGAAGTGAATTGATCTTCCCCCTAACACTTTGACCCAGGACAGCTTCTCTGTTTGCCCCATTCCAGCTATGCTTCTGACAGATGGGAATCATCAGTCATGGCTCTTAGGTATATGTGGCACACCTGTAACACAACAGCAAATACCATTATGAGCAGTCTGCTGCCTATACTCTTGCCATTAGGGTTAGCAGTATGTATAACTACCATTTACATTACCCATTGAAATATCTCCTCACATGAAATGTTGATATTGAGTCACTTATGTGCTAGTTGTGATTCATTGATACAATACCCTTTGGATTACAGACCATCTGAAAGTTGATGTAGTGGAAACCCTTCCATCTGAACTACCAAATATCAAGTGGAGCAGGAGGAGACTTAATGGCAGTGTGGGTGTAGTCAGTGGTTTCCAGGACCTCAGTGAAATGGGCTAAGTCATACATTCATTGTATGGCTGTTGTTTTTGTTGCTGCTGATGTGGGAACCACATCTTCTCCTCCTCATGCATCAGCATCACATCTAGGAACATGTGCAGGATTTCTTAGGCTGGGGTCTGTAAAATTCCTATTATGTCCCCAGATGTATGAAGGATGGTTCCCATAGAAGGAATGGTTAACATCACACAAACCTTTGTTCCCAAATGTGACAGGTATTCCATGCATCCTCTTGCTCCCATGAGAGGATAGCAAAAGTTACCCAGCTCCTGTACGATATTTCCATCCATCTAGTAGTGTGGCCAGCTGTGCTTTGACTATGGAGCTCATGGTATTTCAGCTACTGATGGACCTTTCTGTGGTGCTGTGGGTTGCAGCATGTAACATCAAACACACTGGCTTCCAAAGCGGCTACACATTTAGAGTTGCTAAAGTAGAAGCTATTCCTAGGTACTTATACAGGTGATAACCTTGTTCACCGAGGACTGCAGGTGTACAGAATAACTGATTGCCAGAGGTCATGCACTATTTTTATACATTTTTGAATCAAGCCACCATGGCTTTTGTTATTATTTGTATATTCGGTAGCCCTCATTAGGATGTCAACACTCATTTGCATGTTATTATGCATCCATTTGCATGCAATGAATACTACACTATTTTCCCAGATAGCTTGATTGTTTTATGCATGCCTCTGAATTTGCTTCTCGTGGGATCAGTTAATTTTCACAAATATTATGATTTACGTTGATTCACATGAAGGAATAATATGTTGTGTATGCCTTAACAGATTTCCATTGGATATAGTTTTTATTTTGTCTCAAAAAACAAAACATTTTCCAGAAGTATCTGCGAGGAATAGAAAAATAGTCTTAAATATTTGTAGGAAAGCACAGAGTGAACTATACCAGTGAAAACTGACAGTTTAGAGAAAAACATTAATCTCAGTACCATCTAATGTGACTAAAAGAAAACTAGTAATATTTTAGTGTCGCCCTAAAGACAGGCTTCTATTACCTGATCATTTAAGTGCTCAAAGAGCAGATTGCAGCTACACATTTAGTAACAATAGTTGGATAAAATAGCAGAAAAAAAGAAACACTCCATCGCAGACCTTATAAGCACTATTATTGATACTTTAAACAGTATCATTATGAATTTTGCATTAAAGAGACCCGTAATTGCATAGTATGGCTTTCATAATGCTTGATGCAAGTTAGCAAACCAACCATATTTTTCAGTGCTACTCCAAAGTATAGGCTTCAGTTAACTGATTTCCACTTAACAATTTGGTAGTACTAAAGCTTTTTTTACACACCTTTACTGAATCATACCTTGTGACATAGGCAAACTTACATTTACATAAAATTAATCAAACCATATTAATAAGTTCACATTTACAAACATTATACATCACATGCATTGTTATATATCATATAATTAAAGCAACATTACATACATTATTCAATTCCTGCCTTCTCTTAAACCTCATTCCGCCTCCAAAACATTTTTCTGCATATATTGTTCCCACAATTTCTATTTTTTTCTATGAAATTTTTGATTACTCTTGTACGTGTGTGTGTGTGTGTGTGTGTGTGTGTGTGTGTGTGTGTGTGTGTGTGTGTGTGCACATGTGTGTGAGGCATAGGGATTTTAGGAAAATATTTTATTTCTATCTCAGTGTAGTATCAGCACCATTTCAGTAGAAAGATTACTACTGGGGAAATATTTTAAATCAATACTATCAATTTTACTATACTTAAACGGGCTTTGCTTCTTAGTCTTCATATGAGAATGTATTTATTTTTCAGCCAGTTTAAGTGACATGGTACTATTTTTATTGACCTTTTTCTTTCATTTCTGCTGCAATAAATGAATGTGCTGAGTAAGCTGGAACTGAACCATGATTCCCTAAGATAAGCTCCCAGACTTAGCTGACAGATACTTAGAACAAAGGAAGATACTTTCAGACTTAAATATTTCACAAGCTACTACATTTAGTGTTTCTTTACTTTATTTTATTTTATTTTATTTATTTGTTGACCAGTGTAGAACATCCAAGAGGACCATCTTCAGGTTCAGCTTGAGGTTAAAATACATTGATAGGTATACAGTAACATAAACTGCTTAGTAAGACAGACTAGATAAAGAGCTGATTAGAAATGATACACTGAATCATTCACACAGGCAATTTACAAAACGTAACAGATTAAGCGGAATGTTCAAAGGAAGAAGTTAGTTCGGTAATGAAAGGAGACTAGCTAGAATGAGGGATGAGAGGGGCGCTGTAGATGTAAAATAGGGAAAATAAAGGGCTGCACTAATGCAGAGAGGATGTATAGGGTAAGGAGTGGGTAAAGGACATTGCAGCTTAAGGGGGAATGGAAGGATGATTTGCACAGGGGTGATACACTATTAGGTGACATCTATGTTAAGTAAACATTTGCATTGTGATTCTTTCCGCAAATTGCTCTTTACTGCTGAATGGAATTCTGGGAAAGTGTGGATGACTTTTATATGTGTAGGTAATGATTTCCAAGGTTTAGTGGGTAGAACAGAGAGTTCCAGGGTTGTGGGAGGATAGAGGGAGGAATTTTAGATTGTATTGAGTGGATCTTTCAGACAGACTTCACAGTCTTCCACTAAAGAAGGGGAAGAGTTTAAGTTGATAAGTTAATAAACTATGAAAGCAATAAGAAGGGTAATTCCTTGTTTCAATAGCAGACATTTAGCCTTTGAGAGCGCGGAGCTGTGGTGCTGTCTTTGAGGCAAAAAGGTTACAGTGTAGCTAAAAAGAAGTCATGTACTTACGAAAGCATTCCATCTGTGTTGCCCATTTTCATTCTTCCTCAACTGATGGGTTCAAATCCGATCCCTCGGATCTAAATCAGCCATTGCTAAAACTTGTGGCAACCAAAAACTCTTGAGCTTCTTCCTTACCCATAATGCACCAACTCTAAGTTACCTCAGATCTTGTTTGCTGATTTTTGCCCAAAAGGGAAATTTAACTACACATAGATAAAAGAGGTGAAGACTAGCATGCAGTCAATACATGATAAGACTATATTTGGAGTTCTATACAAAGGGCAGTGATGTCCCCTAAAGACTCATTCTTTCAGACGTTTGCAAAGGATGGGGGTTGGTGGATGAGGAGTTGAGAAAGAATGAAAATGGACAACACAGATGGAACCTTATGGTAAATACACAACCTCTTTATCTGATGTTGTCAATTTTCATCCTGTTCTCAACCAATGGGACAGAGTTCTCATTACCTAAAATCCTGCGTGGACTCAAGGAAGGATGTCCTTGAGCACAGTTGAACCACATGATGCTCTACCTCTGAAGACCAGATCCAATTTATAATGAGCATCAAAGGTATGTGGAGTAGTCCAGTTAGCTGCTGCACTTACGGTGTCCACAGACATCCTGGAAAGAAAAACTGAAGACGTTACCATGGATCTGGTTGAGTGAGTTTGTGGTAACGTAACAATTATTCTTTTATAAACAAATGATATATAATCAGTTAGCCATCTGATTAAAGTTACTTTGGCAACTCTTTTTCCCAATTTCAAGTCAGCAAAGGAAACAAACAACTGCTCTGTCTTTCTTATATCTCTTGTTCTGTGCAGATAAAAACTTAATTGTGTGTGAATGTTCAATAAATGTAACGTATTCACCTTTGTTAGCAAATCTGAGGAAGAAAACTCGCAAATTAATGGACTGATTGATATTGGATTCTGATACCACCTTGGGAAGAAAGGATGCATTGCTTCATAATGCAACTCTATCTTTGCGAAAAATCAGGTATGGAAGTTTTGAAGACAATGCTTGAATTTCAGAAATTCTTCTAGCAGATGTAATGGTTACTAGAAAAAATGTTTTCTAAGTAAAATATTTAAGGTCACAGTTAGCTGCTAGTTCAAAGGGAGAATGTATAAGTGCCTGCAATGAGACTGAGGTGCCATGGGGATTTGGGTTTTTAAAAGGAGGTTTTAAAAGTAGAGTGCCTTGAAAGAAAGCTTTGCAGAACTTATGACAGGCTATTAAGGAACCCTCAAATCCAGTGTGAAAGTTTGATATTGCTGCTAACTGAACTTTAGCAGTTGAGGAACTAGCTCCTTCTTTAAACAAGTAGGGCCAAAAATTCAAGGATGTTACATACAGGAGCTGAAAAAGGTTCAACATGATTTTGATGTGCCTAATAGACAAATCTTTTTTATTTTACCACAAACTTGTTGCTGTCATGGAAAATAGGTTTAATGACTCACACAAATTAAAAACAACTTAAAAACATAGTCAACTTAGCAGTTTTGCCCTTTACAACATCTAGGGCATCATCAGAGTAAGATACATTAGGAAGCCATTAATTTTATATGTGAAATCATCATGTCACTACAGATTAAAAACAAGAATCAATTAAAACCACTAATGTGAATTCACACACAAAAAATTTTGCAAATATTACAAAAACAATATTGTTGAGAAGCAATACATTAACCTTAAGTAAATTCTATCCCAAACTATTCAATTAAAAATGTATGTGTATATATAATGTGACATAATAAAATGTGCTCCAACCTACAAAAACTATTTTACATGACTGTTAAAGATGAAAAGCCAGCATATAACAACAAATAACTGATCTGAATCAAATTAAACATTTGCTGCTCTTAATTTCAACACACTAGCAATAGAGTAGCAATCACTGATGCCTGGCTGAGCATATTAGGGGCATTAAAAACAAGAAAACTAGTAATGCTCTATACTCCCACAGTGTGAGTTGTGCCAATTTTAAAAAGTTTTTATTTTTTGTCATTGACAAGATTACTCAAAATGTGAGGGGGGGGGGCTTTAAGACAGTATTAGAACTGAGAGAAACAACATGGCAACTAAGACAATGCCACTGAATATCCAGGCATTAATGATTGCTGCTCTAGTGCTAGGAGACGTATCAAAAGTGAGGAATGCCATAATGGAGAGAGAATTTTTCAAGGCGTTAGAGGATTTGGAAACAGCTTTTCTGTTTGATTTGTTTGCTGAGATGGAGAGGGAGGATTCTGTACTGAGTGGATGTCTCATTATAATCCTCCACTTGGGAGGGTTGAGGGATGATATGCGAAAGGAACGATTGTGAAGAGCAAGAAAGAAAATGGTGTGGATGCATCTTGGGGGAATCCAGAAGGAGGAAGCAGAAACCAGTGTTGCAGAAAAGGAAAAAAGGATTGTATGCAGAAAGTGTTGCAGAAGAGCTTGCAGAATAAAAGGATAGACAGAAAATGAGTGGAGATCCAAATAGAAAACATGTTTAAGGATTCAAAGTAAAAGAGACAAAGAACTGAATAGGTATGACATTTGGGACAACATTATGATTCCTTTGGGTTTAAAAACTCAAGAGGTAAGAACATTTATTTTAATAAACAAAGACATGCTTTTTGACATTATATTTGAGGCTGAATATGGCATGGGGAAGTTTTTTGTGTGAATATAAAAAGAAACAAAATGATGATCCACGGAATTTATATGTAGTAAAAGCATGCAATAGGGAAATAAAGAAAAAAGTGCATTCACAGTTTTGTACGAAGGATGAAAAAGAGACTTTGAAAAGACATTTGAAATAATTTTTAATCATGTAATGGACATTTATAAAGTGCATGATAACAGGGGTTTATGAACTGGCAGACTGAATTGCAATGTTATATTAAAAATAGAAAAGGAAACGATTCTACTTATTCTGAGCATAATAAATGTTGAAGGAAATAAAAGTGTGGTAAAATATCGAGGGCAACCCACAACTTGTTTTTTTTTTTGTAGGAAGAAGGGTCATTTGATAGGCAACTGTGATAAAAAGAAATGTTTTGTATGCATGGAAATTGGTTATGATGCAAAACAATGTGAGTTAAAGTGTTACAGATGTAATCATGTGAGGCATTTATGGATGCATTGTAAAAAAGACAAAGTAAATGTGACTGAAAGTGAAGAAAAAAGATAATGATTGATGGAAAATGTAGGAAGGAGAGACAGAAGATAGTGTAAGAAAATAAATAAAAGATGAAGAAGGAAATAATGTGAAAAAATACAAGAAGTTATAAAATGTGGTAAGTTAGCTGCATGGAATAGAAGTCCATGGATATACAGAAGGGGTGGGATTGGATCGGAAATGAATAATTTTGGATTATCAGAAGGTTTAATTATAGCAAAAGGTGAGGTAGATGTAATGGCTTTTTCAGATCATTTAGTAATGTAGTCAGTGGTGATGGAAGGTAAGGAATACATTAAAGTAGCAAAGGGGTAAAGGGGATAAATGAGAAATTCTAGAATTAAATTGGGAAGCGAACAGTATTACCATTATAGAAGGATCATGCAACTATGAGGGATTTTTATAAAAACTGGTCAGAATGGTGGATTGAGTTTAAAAAGAAGTATGCACAAATGTTATTTTAAATGCCAGAATGATCTAAGAAAAGAAGAAAAAGGAAAATATGGGAAAATGTATAAGGATGCATTAGAGAGCTTAGAAAATAATGTAAGAGAATACTATGGTAAAGAAATTGAAACTGACAAAAGAAATGAAGAAAAAATGTGGTTCTTATTGTTAAAACAAAAGTATTATTTACAAGGAAAAAAGAGAAGAGGCACCTGTACATTTGGGTAAAATAGTAAAGGAAGACAGTGTAATGACAAAAATGGAAAATATAAAATGAGAAGTAAAAAATACAGGATCAAATCATGAATATTGTGGTGTAGTATGTGGAAGATATGTATAAGGGTAAGAAGTGCGAGAACAATGGACAGTAAAATAATTTTTAGATCAAGCTAAGGAAGAATTTAAAAATAAATTACTGTATATGAGATGGATAAAGTACTTAGGTAAATGTAGAATTGGTTTCTGGTCTGCTGGGATTGGATATAGACTATATACTAATGTAATGGATTGGCAAAGTGAGTTTTTATAAATGATTTGACTGAATGATTAAATGAAGGGTTTGCATATGAGGAATTATGTAGTGGTGTATTAAAATGTGTATGAAAAAAATGAAAGAAAAGAAATATAAAACTTGATACCAGTTATATTAAATAATACAGCCTATATGATTTTTATGAAGACAATACAGAAGGGAATAGAAAGTAGACTGGGACAGGTAACAGAAAAAAAGTATATATGGCATAAACAGAAAGGACTGTCAAGAATTATTAATGATTGTGAGAGAGATTACAGATGATATTATAAACAAAAGTGAGGATATGAAACTCATGGTAGGTAATATCAGTAAGGCATTTGACACAATATAACATGATGCATTATGGGAAGTCATGGAAAAATATAATACAAGTAATAACATTTGGAAAGTCTGTATATTAGCATGAGAAAATAATAAAGTGAGAGTGACAGTGAATGGATGGTTGAGTAAAGAAATAGATATGAATGTGGTATAAGTCATGAATATCCAGTTTGTGGTACAGTGTTGGCTTTAGTTAGGAATATGTTACTACGTGAAGCGGGCTTTAAAATGAAAGATGCCAGTTATTTGGTACGAGAAGAGGTTATGATTCTGGTAATTTTGACATTTACAGATGATATAATTATAATTGCTAAGAATAAGATATGGATGAGGGAAGTGATGTTCTGTCTGAATGAATGTTTAAAAGAAATGGGCATGACAATAAATGAAAATAAAAGTAAGGGGTCTGGTGAGGTAATGACAATAGGTAGTGAGCACCTTTCAATGAATGAAGTGTCAGTGTTAGGCTCTTGCTGCCCCTATAGTGCCTTTTTAGGCAAGGTCCAAATGACAAATTCACCACCATAACAGGAACAGGCAAGCAAAAACTGAGGCTAATGCTACTCAATGCTAGAGGTCTACATCTCAAAATGCACTCACTCAAGGCACTCCTTAAAATGGAGAACACTGACATCTGTGCAGTGACAGAGACCTGGTTCAAGGCTCTAGAGAGCACCCCTGCATTACCAGGCTATAAGTCATACCACACTTTTCACCCATCTAACCTAGACCAGAACACCAAAGGCAGAGGTGTATCCACACCTCCAGGCTAGTTGCGCAGCATAATGAATCCGAGGTTATCCAAGTGCAACTAACTCTGGGCAAAACTGCAATCCAAATTGTAGCTTGCTACGGATCCCCCACCAAGCCTCAGTATTCCCACTCTTCTTTTCTTGATATATTGGAAAATATTAGGGTTCAACCAAACACCCTAATAATGGGCAATTTCAACCACCCCACCATTAACTGGGAAAAATACTCAAGCACCAAATCCTTTGCGCAGCGCTTTCTGGAATTCATAAACTCCAATGCCCTAGATCAACTTATCCACACCCCCACCAGGGGCAACAATATCCTAGACCCAGTCATTACCAACATGAGTGACCGGTGTTCCACACCTGAAGCCATCTCCTCATTAGCCCGATCCGACCATAAACTTATCACCCTAGATATCCGCATCCCATCCCCACCCACCATTAAGGAAACCACAGTAAAAAAATTATCCAAAACTAACTTCATGCTTCTTAAGACAGAAGTGGTGAACTTCATGACACCCATGAAGATGGACAATGCAGTTACGACTACTGAATCCTACAAAAATGCACTCTATAAGCACTTACATGAGCGCATGGATTGTGCTATCCCAAAGGGAACCAAGACGCTATCCTCCAAAAATGGAAGCCAATCTGGTGGTCCCCTGCCATAAACAATCTCTACAACAGAAGGAAGAAACTGTTGCAAAAGAGAGTAAAATCGCATGAGTGGAAGAGCTGCCTGGTCAGCTTCAGCAAGAAGCCGAGATCCCTTATAAGATCCTCCACAGCTAGCTACGGAAACAAAATCACCACTGATTCTAAGGGCAACCACAAAGCATTCTATAGCTATGTCAAGAATCTCAATGGCAGTACCCAGATCTGCTCTGAGTTACAGCACAACAGCATGAAAATGAAAGAACCAACTGATATTGCCAACATCCTGGCAAATAGGTTCAGTGCTAACTTTACCCCCCCCCTCTCACCCCTTAAGGGCCCATAACTCTACAGGAAGAATGCAGAGTCCCTGTAATCACATCTATGTAGGTAAAAGCTGCACTCTCTAAAACCAAAAATGCAGCATCCATGGGACCGGACAACATCCCAGGCTGCATTTTACACAAACTTTAGAAAGAACTGGCTCCCCACCTAAGCACCATGCTTAATCATAGTTTCACGTCAGGCTTTGTGCTCACTGAATGGTGCACAGCAACAGTTATCCCACTCCACAAAGGGGGAGCCACCACTGATCCTGGGAACTATCGCCTATTAACCTGATGAGCCTGGTCTGCAAGGCCATGGAACGTATCATCATGGAACTCATAAACAAAGACATTGGTAACCTCCAAACTCTGGACCCCACCCAGTTCGGGTTTGTGAAAGGCAGATCATGCCTTCTGAATCTGATTGACTTCTTTGAGGCAGTCACCAAAGCCGCAGACGAGGATAAGGTGGTTCACACAGCCTATCTTGACCTCACCAAGGCTTTCAACACCATCCCCCATTCTGGAAATATAGCTATACTCACTAAACTAGGTATAAAATCCCTACGTCACAAGATGGGTTGCCAAGTGGCTCACTGTTAGAGCCCATACTGTAAAAGTTGCTGACTTCAAACCAGTGACAAGTGGAGTACCACAGGGTTCAGTCCTGGGACCACTCCTGTTTGGTATCTACTTTTCTGAAGTACAGGCTAACATAGAAGGCCTCTGGCTAATGAAGTTCGCAGATGACTGCAAACTAGGAGCCATAGTCGAGTCCCCAAATGATGTGGACATCCTACAGAAGGGCCTCACTGAGACAGATACCTGGTGTCAGAGGCATGGCCTCAAGCTCAGTGCCAAAAAGTGCATTGTCGTCCCATTTGGTAAAAACTCTGCACCAATGAACTACTACATAAATGGCAGTCTACTTAATGCCGAATGTGTGATAAGAGACCTTGGGATCCAGGTGGACAGTAGTCTCTCCTTTGATAATCACATCACCACAGTAGTCAGGAAATCCTTCTATGTGGCACACTTCATCACAAAAGGGTTCTCATCCAGGAAAAAAGAGGTCATTGTTCCCTTCTACTCAGCACTCATTAGACCAATTATAGAGTACAACGCCCTTTTTGGAATGTACCTCAAAAGACATCTGCAGCAGCTGGAAAGGCCACAGAAGTACCTCACAAAGAAGATTACTGGCTTCAAACATATGCCCTACACTGACCATCTCAAAAAACTCTAGCTTTGCTCTGTAGCATATTGCTATGTTAAACCCAGAGCTGTTGGACATGCTACACCTTAAGAAATCCCAATCCCTCCGAGCTACACGCTCTAGAAACAGGACATGCTGTAGGGATATATTCCTGTCCCAGAGACTTCCTATACTCTGGAACAAGCTTCCCATCTATGTCAAGCAAAGTTCCTCATTAGCGCTCTTCAAGAAAAATCTTGATGAGTGGATGGGAAATAGGAAATACACTCCGGGGATCACTTCTGTGGCTCTGCTCGACAGGGGCACAGGAAATTAACTTTCTTGGGTGGTGTAAGCCAGGGAACCTTGTTGGCTACACTTACTTAGGCCCTTGGGCCAATAGCCTAGTACCTACCTATGAACCTCTGAACTTATGAAAAAAATCTGGAAATAATGATGTAAGTAGGATGCAAGGGGTGAACTGATAAAATAAATATTTCATGGAAAACATATAGATAATCATTTTAAAAAGTTAATTCGATAAATTCAGTATTAATGTGAAAAATAGCTTATTTGTCAAATGTGTTTATGATTCCCCAAAAATATGAAAAAGAAGTAATACGGGTAGTATTTTTATTTATATGGGGTTCTAGATTAAACCCAGTGAAAAGAGGGGTGCTGAATATGAATGAAAATGAAGGAGGACTGTGGTTAATAAATCCAGTTATATATTCTGCATCTCTGAATTTATATAAGGTATTAAACTGGATAAAGGAGGATAATGACACGTTAGTAATGAAAATATTTAAATGTAAATGCAAAAGATCTGGGGAATTGATGAAGGAAAACAAAAGAGACAAAGAAAGTATATATGAAGAGATGGAAAGTTATCAAGAAAAAAATATTAACATGGAAAATAGAGATTAATGATACAGAGAAAGAAGGATTTGGAATAAAAAAATGTAATGCTGCAATATTATTATGTAAGTCCATGGGAAAATATATCTGAAGGAAACAAAGATATAAACATAAAAAAGAAATGGTACGGTAAGATAATAGAATATCAAGATTAACTGTGGAGATTGGTATTATATAAATCACCAGTAAAGGTAAGATACAGTATAAAAAGAAAACTGAAAGAGGATGTTTATTTTGTGGAGAAGAAGAATACGCAGAACATGCAGTTTTCAAATGTAAGAGAGGAGATAGTATAGGAAAAGCTATGTGAAGAAAAATTCCTGAAAATATTAAGGATATAGATAAGATACACACACATATATATATATATATATATATATATATATATATATATATGATTTTGTATGGGTATTATAGGAATAAAACAAAGAGTATGTGAAGATGATAGATAAATATTTATTGTATGTGATATGGGTTATATGGAAAGAAAGATTAAATTAAATAATAGGTTCAGAGGTTGGTACTAGGCTAATGGCCCTAGGGGCTATACAAGCCTAGTTATAATTCCCTGATTATTTTGTCCCACAGTATCTACTTCCCTGGACCCCTGTCTAGCAGGGCGACTGATGTGATCCCCGGGGTGAATTTCCTGTCTCCCATCCAATCATCAAGGTTCCTTTTGAAGAGGGCCAGGGAGGCGCTCTGCTTAACATGTATGGGCAGTTTATTCCAGTCTGGGGAGTCTCTGGGTCAGGAATATATCCCTCCAGCATGTTTTGTTCATTGTGGTGACAAGGTTTACATCTCTGGAGCATGTGTCTCAGAGGGATTGGGATTTCTTTAAGTGTAGCATGTCCAACAGCTCTGGGTTTGACATGGCCTTGTATGTTAAGCAGAGATCGTCTCTGAGTAGATGATATTCAACAGAGTATAGGTGGAGTTTTTGTAGATGGTCAGCAGTGGGCATCTGCTTTAGGCCTGTGATTCTTTTAGTGAGGTATTTCTGCGGCCTTTCCAGTTGTTGCAGATGTCTTGAGAGGTACATACCAAATGAGGTGTTGTATTCTATAATGGGTCTAATGAGGGATGAGTACAGTGGGGCAATGACTCCTTTTTTTCTGGATGAAAAGCCCTTAGTGATGAGGTGTGCCACATAGAAGGATTTTCTGACTGTTGTGGCGATGTGATTATTGAAGGTGAGACCAGTGTCCACCTGTGTCCTAAAGTCTCTTATCACCCTTTCAGTGTTTAGTGTACTACCACCTATGTCATAATTCACAGGTACACGTTTTTTCCCAAAGGGGATAACTATACATTTCTTGGCATTGAACTTGAGCCCATGGCTCTGGCACCAAGTATCTGTTTCTGTAAGGCCTTTTTGTAAAACATCCACATCATTTGGGGATTCAATAATGGCTCTCATTTTGCAGTTATCTGCAAACTTTGTTAGTCAGAGTCCCTTAGTGTTGGCCTGTACTTCAGAGAAGTAGATGCCAAACAAGAGCAGTCCCAAGACTGAACCCTGAGGTACTCCACGTGTCACTTGTCTGGAGCTGGATTTGGAGTCGGTTACCTTTACAGTGTGGGTTCTGTCAGTAAGCCAGCTGGTAACCCATTGAGTGATGTAGGGATTAATACCCAGCTTAGTAAGTTTATCTATGATTCCAGAGTGGGGGATTGTGTCAAAGGCCTAGGTGAGGTCCAGATAGGCTGTGTGGACCACCTTACCATTGTCCACGGCTCTGGAGACTGATTCGAAGAAGTCAATCATGTTTAAGGTACAATGGATTTTAGCAGTGATTTGTGCAAAATTAGATTATGGTTACGAAAAAAAGGAGCGAGGAGGGGGTCATGTAAAAAAAAAAAACTAAATATGGTAAAAGACAATGACAATTATAAAGAAAATGCAAATATTTGTGTATATAAATGCATATAAAATTTGTAAATATATACATTTGTATAAATAAAGAACCCCGTACTCCTTTTGATAGGTGCCATGGAATCTTTTGCAGTCATCTGAGCTACCACTAATTCAAGCAGATGGATCCTTTAAAATGTTATCTGAAGGATGACTATGCCACTTAATTACCATCTCTCCAAGATTTAGAATCATTGTTCTAATCTCAAGAAAGTTAAATAGATCCCTGTTAAATAAAGAGTAGATCTTTTTCTTGGTCTCCTACTGTTTAAGCTGCTACAATTAGAAACCTTCTCCTCACTAGATTCCAAACTTACAGTGAAACTAACAGTGTATATCCTTAGAAATTAGGTACAGCTACACCTTGTATTATAGATTTCCATAACAATCCTCATGTGTGCATAGCACAATGTTTCCATTCTAGGCAATAGACTATGGGTGCCCCTTCCAATAAACCTAAAATATTTAACCACTTATTCCAAATACAAGTTATAGCTTAAGACATACCTTCTCAGAGAACCCCACTGTAAATGGTCTGTCTCAGGCCATATTATACAAACAATAAATAAACAAATGCAAAACCATGTCACCACTAAATGGTAATGCAAAAATATCCTTATTCTGACTCTCCCCGCAATCATCCCTTTTTCTCTCTCCCATTTTATTTCTCTTTACACCTCCCAATAAAGATTTAATTTTATGTAAATCTTTGTAAATAATGTGTTCCTTCTTACTTCATACATTGTTTGCCAAATAGTTGTCGGTATCACTCGGCCTACTGATGTCTGTTTCACTTTATTTTACTTCTTAGCTGAGCTCTGAAACTGGCCCATATGGATCACTGTTCTATCCCTGTAAACAAATATAAATACATTTTTTAAAACTCCATTTGATTTACCCATTAAGCCTACTAGAGAATCATATTTAAAAATGTTTACACTTTTTTGTATGACACTGTTTTAACTTTATTATCATTTCTGTCATCAAATCTGACTTGTTCCAATACAATAGCTTCCAGCTATCTAACAGCTGGATCTGCATTGTGTATTGTATTAAAATGCATTGCTACAGAATACAGGACAATTTTTATAATTTATGTGAATGCTACTCTTAAGTTCACATAATCTAACATGCAAGTTAAAAATACTGTTGCACATAGAAAGCACTGGAATATAGTACTGTGAAGCTCTATGGACTTACTAGGAAGATTTGCTTAAGTAATGAGGTTTTGGTTCATTATTTTCTATGAACACTGGTCTTCAATACCTAAACTTTCAAGATGTGTTGAAAATCCTTTTGAGTGTCAGGGAGGGAAGAGAGTGTGCCAAGACTTGGCCACAGGTTAGCTAAATTAGTGAAAAGCATTTGGAGAAATACATCGACTGTGCTTTTAGAACAGCATCATCACAACATTTAAATATTCTGCAATACCTCTGATTAGTATGGATTCTCAAAAGCATTTATTTCAGAACCCAGAAGTGACCATGGCATGTTGACAAAGAAGTCTTCTGAAAGAAATGTTAATTAATTGTACTGTACCACAGGGCAATCCGATTCCTTGACTACTCCGTACTCCACATGTCCTTAGCACAGTAAGCACTGGGCTTGAAAACAGGCTGCAGTTATGTCCTCAATCATCTCTGCAGTTTTGTCTTCTGAGAAGAGTGCTCTGCTTTTGCAACAGATCAAAACAGCCCTACAGTCAGGCAAGGAAACCTGCTACAAGGGTTTTGTTTTCTTTGCCTGTATTGAATAGTTTTATGGCCTTGGAGAAGGATAACCCATCTCCATTCTGGATGTGGATTGTTAAAAAGACATGAGCTATTCATGTTCACAAAAATATGTGGCTCACTGGCCTTTGGTATTGCCCGGAGACACTAAGATTGGATTGCTATGATATATATATATATATATATATATATATATATATATATATATATATATATATATATATATATATATATATATATATATGGATTCACTTCAGAAGACTGAAAGCCCACAATCTCAAATCCCATAAGACTGACACCCAAAATCTTGAAAGCCCAAAAGACTGAAAACTCAAAAGACTGAATCTCAAACGACTGAAAACACACAGGATACAAATACTGACTATATTCCAGTACAAGGATACAGAGAAACAAAGACAAGACAAACCATATTACATTCCACCAAGTATGAGCAGGGGGGCAAGCATCCCTGCAACCCCATGTGGGGGGCTGTGCCCCCACACACCCTACTACTTAAATATATCAATTCCGAGATCGCACTCCACAGAACAAAATGGCAAACATACCATTATGTGTTTCATGACTGTCTGTTGTAACCTTAGTAATGCTTCCTTCTAACTTGGTATACTACAACATAACTCATGTTAGTGTAGTGAAGTGTAATCTCGGAGTTGATATATTTAAGTAGCAAGGGGTGCATGGGGGCTTGCCCCCTGCTCATACTTGGTGGAAAGTAGTATGGTTTGTCAGTTTACTGTCATTATGTTGGACCGGACTCGGTCGAATGCTGCTTACGTTGACCCACATCCATGAAAGTTGACAATGCCGAATCTCGACATTGCTGAAGTACATCTCAAATGTGAACATGGAATGGCCTTTAACATGGGTCAAGATAGGAGCGAGATTTGTACTTTGACAATGTTGGGTTCGACATTGTCATCATTCGACCCCCTGCCTTTCATTGAAGTGGATTCATCCGAATCCACTTCAACATAATGCTAGTAAACCTGGTTTGTCTTGTCTTTGTTTCTCTGTATCCTTGTACTGGAATACAGTCAGTGTTTGTATCCTGTGTGTTTTCAGTCTTTTGAGATTCAGTCTTTTGAGTTTTCAGGATTTTGGGTGTCAGTCTTACGGGATTCAAGATTGTGGGTTTTCAGTCTTCTGAAGTGAATATATATATATATATATATATATATATATATATATATATGTGTGTGTGTGTGTGTGTGTGTGTGTGTGTGTGTGTATGTTTATTAATAAGGGAACAGTAAAGTCTTCTCTAAGCTGACTAAAATTCCTAATGACTGAAGGAGATTTATCCATACTGTGGTGTTTCCTTATTAATATGAGAGTTATTCTATCTCTGCTGATAACTTGTGTTCCACTCAGGAGGCAGGCTTTGGCTGTGTGCACTGTTTGATGGCACCTTGCTCTTCGTTGCACCGGGGTTCATTAAGAGATAGTTGGTTGTAAAATAACCTTAATTCCTCATATCTAAATATTACTATTTCTATCAGGCATAAATAAAGCTTCAGCAGTCCAAAACTTTTTTTTTTTAATTCAGAACATTTCATTTATTGCCAATAATTCTGAATGCTGATTTATGAATAACAGACACTGAAAATACTTTATTAATTGGCAACAATTCTGAATATTAATTAATAAACAGATTTAGAAAATAGAGTGGGACAGCAATAATTTGACACACATACACAGTATAATTGGCTATAAGAAGTCTGCTACAGGTAACTCTTACCATTTCATGACCAAAAATGATAAAATGTTCTAATCTGAATGGCAGTCAATGTTATGCACCTGCAGCTTTTGGATTATTTTTGGCTACTTTGGTTTCACTTTCCAATTTTACATATTTCTCACATAACTGAACTATGCGCCAGTTTTTTTTTTTTACTTATTAGTAAGATTAAATGCTGCGGTAGCATTGTCACCTCACAGTAAGATGCTGTCCGGTCCGATTCTCAGCTAGAGCATCTTCTGTGTGGTGACATACGTGAATGGGCGTACCTTTGTTGAAGGTTGTGCGTCAGGGCTGGTAACTTGGCACATAAAAATCAACTACTAATCATTAGCGGACCGGAGTTCCACTGTGGTGACCCCTAACTGGGAAAAGCCGAAAGACACAACAACAAGTAAGATTAAATATATTAAATACTCTCACTGCAAGGGTCTCATATTCAAGTTATATGAGGAATGGAGCTCACAGCTGAAGGCTACAGTCTCATAACAACAAAGAAAAGTAGTTAATGCTGCCAGGAAAATAGCATTGTAGCTGTGTCCCTCACCTCAAGTTATAATGGTTTCAGGGCTGTTTGAGGCCCACTAAACAGAGGTTGAACTTCTTGCTTTATGTAAAGAAATGTGGGTAATTATTCTTTGCTTACTTCTGATTTGTCATTTGCAACCCCCCAAAAAATAGATCAAACCTTTGAAATAATTGTTTCTATCATTCTGTCAGATTTCCTCAGAGAACCAAAGATGTGATGGATTAATTGGTTGAAAACTGCCATGACGTATATTCTGTTTTTTTTTTTTAATTTATGAAATAATGTGAGTTTTGTTGTTTCTTGCTCATCTGTCTCATTTTCATGTGTGAAAATGTCTTGAAATGTATAATGGTCCATTGCGCTGAGAAGCTTCACTAATGTCTGTTACATGCAGTTGTTTATTTTCCTTTATTGTTTGCTTTATTTTCATTATTTTTACTATTTTATTGATAATTCATAACTAGTTCTGCTCTAGAAACTCTCACAGCAATCTTATAGCACTGAAATATTGAAATGTTCTCATTTCACCCTCTGTGAGAAATGTGAAGTGATTGACAGCAGCTTTTATTGCCACTTGTTGGTAGATTCATGACCCAAGACCAAGCTTCAGGTCCATCAATTCTGTACACCATGTACTATATCTGGGTTCATCTTCTATACATTATCTGTGGATCTCTATTAAAATGTCGGCACTTGAAAATGCCAAGTGCTAAAAAGCTGAAAAACAAAACTGAAAACCTGGAGACCCAGAACGTATATATTTCAACTCTGAGATCACCATACCTTGGAGAAAAGGGAATATTCAGAGAAATGGCATCTCAGACTTAGTATAGGTATGTCCATTTTTTCAGCCATTCTGTCTCCACATTTTGGGGCTCAGTTTAGTGGGTCCTAAGATTTCAAATGGTTACTGTTATGTATACCGCATAGCAAAAGTTTAATAATGAACAAGACACAGGCAAGCTGGATGGTCTGATGTGCATAGTGTCTTACTGTCATGGTACAGACCTGATGAAATTGGAAGTCAAATAACATACTGGCATGATTTAATTTTACGGAATTCTTAAAGGGCTAGTGAGCTAGTCTGTATATTACAGCCTTTGTATGGAAAGTGATTTGATTTGCAGCATTGCGCTCACTTTCAGATGTCACATAAGGTACAGCATGACTGATTGTATCACTCTGCATAAAATGAAACAATTTACTCCGTGAGCTAAATGATGATTTTATTTGGTATATCATAAAGCCACGCCATCAACAAAGATTCAGTTATGGAAGAAAACAAAAGCCAAATAAAAAGGTACAATCAGTCAACAAAAATGTAATTGTGACAAAAGTGATATTTACTTGGTACATTCCTAATTATGCAGTTAAAGACCAGTAATGCAACTAAAGCCCAGTACTTGAAGAGTTTTAGGCATTGGTGTAGCAGCACTGAAGGACGGAATACAAGGATGATATTTCAGACCGTATCCCATCCACAGAATAATGATGCTTAACTTCACTGAAGGACTGGGTTCATAACAGCTACTGGAACTGTTTTAAAAAGACAGCTGACTGTGGGAGACATTACATAGGGTGCAATCAGTATGTCCGACTGCAAACCTAGCACTGACAAGTATTCTTACTTTTTTTTTACAATGAACTCTCTACTGAAAATTAGCAGATCAGTCACCTTGAGTATACTCATTTAAGGACCATCCATCCTCTGATGTTCCTAGTCAGGTTACCGACTATAAAATGTTTTGAGTATATTTGGGTCAGAAGTAGAATTGTATAATAAAGCAACAAACTTTTCTCCTGCAACATTTTGATAATTGCAATTTTAATACATATTGGATTAAGAACTGATTCATACTTAATGGAACTGTAAGTTCTGACTGCCTGAGTGAGAACATACAGTGACCAAAAATAGTTGTTGTTATAACCACTCACCTTTGTGGATTTGGCTCATTGTGTTTGTCTCGGTCATGCTTTATCATGCGGTACCTTCCAATTTTGACATCTGGACGTGATACCTTCATACCATTCAGTGTAATCCTTAAAGAAAATACAGACACAAACATTATATCCCAAAAATTACAGTATGTCACATGGGGCACAGCCACAATCTAGAGGATACATTTTAGACAGTTTGAATGCTCGAGTCTTTAACATTTGTGCCCTTATTACTAACATGTATGATACCTGTCTTTGTGATGCTCTCTCAGCTTGTTCCAGTATTTATACCTACTACAGGAAACTTCCAGTTTACAGCTGTATACAGACTTGTATTTAACAATTACTCAAAATTGTTACCTGTATAAGTAGAACAAATAATCATACTTTTATTCACAGCAATCTGATCCCATGGGAGGATTGACTGAATGATGTTCGTACTGTTAAATGCAGTCTGGCACACTGACATAATTATATCCTTCAAACACGTTAAGTACTTTTATACAGAGCGTGTGTATTAATATCAGCAAATATGCATTCATAATCAAAAACAACTTCTGATTCCACAATTTGTGGTAGAGGAAGCAGTGAGGGGCAAACAGTGCAAATTTTTTTTTGAATATTTTATTTTCCCCAACAAAAAACAGGAGGATGTTACTAATTTTTAAACTTTAAGCGATAAAGCACAATAACACCATCTTTCACCATAAATCATGCCTTTAATTTTGGAAAATATGGTTATATTTGGTGTACAATGTGATGTGCTCTTTACATCAAACACAGATGTCGTTAGCTAGGTAATGAGTTAGACAAAAAGAGACTTCAGAAAGCATTTGGTAAGCAGGATGCAAAAGGTGACTTTGTCCAGCTTTGACACGACTAAAACTATTTTAGTACATTTATTACTGTACTATAAGGTGTGTGGCTGGATAGTTACCTATTATGAAATGGAAACTTGTAGAAAAAATAAAAGAATGTAGTTAACAGGGGTGAGTAAATTTAAGACACATTTATAATTCTTCTGCCTTTCTGACAGTACTCATATTCCCTAAAATGCACCTACTCCCATCTGAGATGTACCTGCTTGTGCTGTGGCTCTCTCTTAAAAGGGCAGTCTGCTGCATGCACTGCACAGCTGTAGCGTATATATATATATATATATATATATATATATATATATATATATATATATATATATATATATATAGAGAGAGAGAGAGTGCACGAAAGACCTAGTCAAGTTAGAGTGTGTAATACCTACCCTAGTCAAGCTAGAGTCTTCACTGTATAATACCTTAGACATCCTGTAATAGAGGCACATGGGATATGTATGTGTGTGTGTGTGTGTGTGTGTGTGTGTGTGTGTGTGTGTGTGTGTGTGTGTGTGTATGTGTGTGTGTGTGTGTGTGCGTGTGTGCGTGTGTGCGTGTGTGTGTGTGCGTGTGTGTGTGTGTGTGTGTGTGTGTGTGTGTGTGTGTGTGTGTGTGTGTGTGTGTGTGACATCGACGTGCCAGTATGCCTGTGCTGAAAAACAGCCTCAGCACATACAAAATTTAAATGAAAAAAAAAAAAAAACAAACAAGAGCATTGTTTTTTGCAGGTGGGCAAACCACACCCCGCACCACCCCTACATGGGGGCTGTGCCCCCCTCCGCCTTCTAATTTTATATATATATATATATATATATATATATATATATATATATATATATATATATATATATATATATAAGCTCTGATAGTCCCCAAACCCAGGAATTGTGCAGTCTCACATGCCTGTTGATCAGCTGTTTATTCAATCATATGCAGTCGACTAAACAGCTGTTAAACAAGTACACACTTGATTTACTGAAGAGCAACCATATATGTATGTATCTATATCTATATATATATATATATATATATATATATATATATATATCAACATTTATTGTATTTTCATTAAAGTAAATGGAATTGTATCACACACACACACACACACACACACACACACACACACACACACACACACACACACACATATATTAAGATACACATGTATTTCAAATTTATTTACATTTGTTTACCGGGAAGGTCCGACTGGATGAGAGCCCATTTTCAGTGGAGGACAAGGGAGAAAAGCTCCAGAGACAATCTACATACATTACATTGATTACATAAGTTTTACACATTTGCATAAATCATAAATTCATATTTGAATAAACCATAAATTCACACTGATGGAATGGACAAACATTAATACAAATGCTAGTTCAAAAACCATCTTGGTCAGTAAGGTACAGATATAGGATTTAGGTTAGAACAATATATCCATGACACAAGTAGACTACATAAATTATATAATTTTGATCAAACTGTTCTAAAGGATAGTTAAATGGGGCTAATATTTAGCGTAGGTAATATGGTATATGGAAGAGAGCTGGGAGCAGACGAATTCCATAAGAGGGGAAAGGGGTTAAAAAGAATAGGTAAACAGAGAGTAATATGTGGAGTACATATGGAAAGTGGTAAGAGAAACAGGGATGTTGGGAAAAGATAATGAAAGCAGAGAAAATGAGAGATTGGGTAGTTGAAAAGAAAGGGAACAAATATAAGGTAAAGCTATGCTAAGTAACAACTGTTTCACTGCATTTTTGTGCTGTTTTATACTGTTTAAACTGTGTTTTCATTGCTAAGTAGTGTTTCATGACTGTAACTGCATTTTACTGAATTGCATAAGTCTAAACTGCTTTTTTTTACTGAGGGTTGTATTTTCTGTTTGTGAGTGCTCTATCTATGCTTTTCTGTGCATTTTCTGTGAGTTTTGAACTCACCGTTCCCTAGCTTCTCCTATTTTTGTTTCTTTTTTACTACTGTGCTCACTGTTTCCTACCTATTCTATTACCTCCAACTCTACGCTCCTCCCCTTACCCTAACCCTTCCCACCTTCTATCAAATTCACTGTTTATCTCACGGCTTCTGGTCTATACCTGCTCTCAAGGTATACTCTCCTCCACCTCTGCCCCAACGTCCTCTCCCACTTCATAAATATACCCCATACTAGGGGACACCATCTTTCTTCTCTTACCCCGTACCTGGCTGCTGTGCATCCTTGCTCCGGCGTTTGCACCTACTGTAAGTGGTTATATGCTATATGTTTATTTTGTGATATCTGTTTCTTTCAGCAAGGCTACGGGTTTTGTCTTTTTCAAACCGTTTGTCTAGGAAGATACTTGTGTGTGCATTACATTCTTACATAGCGTTGTGCATGTGGGACTGTAACAAGGAATTCCACTGCCATGGAACTGAAAACAGCTATTGTAATGCCCTATTCAATGTACTGTGTTAATTTGACCACTAAGTAGCGCTTTATATCACCTCAACTGTAGCAACTTTTTGTCTGCATTTCCTATGTTTAAATAATAGTCAAGGATTGTACAACGTGTATTTTTTGTAGCCATTTAACAGAATATGTGCCAGTTCTTGTTGAAAATGCACAAACCTTGATAGCGATACACTCGTAGACAATTGTAATGCTTTCTGAACACTTTCTGCCTGTATATTTCAACATTTATCAGAAAATGTTCCTTTAAAGTGTTGTGTTCCGGCCCTGTAACAATTTGTCTGTTGGTGGGTTATCTTTATATTTATACTAATTAGCGCATACCTTATCAATGCAGTTCTACTTATCTGAGTTATTTGTGTTATGATGGTGTTTATCCAGATTTTAACTGCATATTTATCAGGTCAGCTATAATAGCTACTGCTTGCACACTAATATAGTAACATGTCATTGTTTATGTAATGCAGAATGTATTAGTTGCTTATTTGAATGTGTCTTGAGTAGAGTTACACCGTATAATTATCGCTAGTTATCTGCTGCTTATTTCTGCATGTTTATCTCTCAGGTTGTGCTAAGCATAGGAGATTGGACAGGCCACCAGTAGATTATATCAGACTTACTAAACCGGCAATGCGAAAGGAGTGTAACATCCTCTCCTAGTCAGTCTGATTATACTCTAACCTATTGGACCCCTTATAGCCTATTCCCGCCATACATATCTGCTCATAAAGGTAAAATAGACTAGTGTTCCCACACTGCAATATCTGTAGAGAGGGTAGCACCCTCGTATTGCTGTTTTCTAGCTTCCCCCCTAGTTTATCTCCACCCTGCTGTATTCCATTTTAGAACTGCTGTAGTACCTGAAAAGAACTGGAACCAATATTTTTTGGGGAAAAACAAATAGAATATTGTGATTACTTGCTGAGGTAACACAAGTAACTGTGTCTGTGAAAATTCTTTGGTTGTACTCTCTAGTTCCTGTATTGTTTACCTCACTACATTTTTCTCTCTTTCTACATGTACCAGCCTTGTGTTTCTGCACATCCCTGCACTAGCCCACCTGAATGTGCCCTGCTGGACACCTAAGAAAATAGTCCAAATTACAGAATTAACTTACCAGCTCCCTGAGAGACTTTTCCTTGAAAGAAAGACAGTGAAAGTATGCGTTGTAACTGCTACTACCAATTGTAACAATAACATTAATATAAAGCTACTACAGGTTAGCCAGCAGCCAAACCCCCCTTCTAGCATTTAATTAACCCTTACTTCCCCGTTTATACCCTCCTTCTTGCAAACCAGGATATCTCCCCCCTCTCCCTTAGCCTGTTATCCCCCTTTAGGGGACTTTTTTGCTGCAATAAAGTGACTGACCACTAGGTGGCGCTATACTATAAGCTTTCTGTCTTGTAATTTCTTTACCTATTCTTTACCAAATCTCCCTAACTCAGTTCCCAGTCTTCTTCTGATTATTGTTTCACTCTCTCATTATTGTCCCAGTATACCTTAACCACATATTACTCCTCTAACATCCCAAGTCTATCCTTGCTAGCCTCTTAACATTCTTCTACATCTCTTACTTTCAGACTTACCTGCTGACTTTCACTATTCACTGATTGTCATCCTTGACAGTCTTCTCTCTCTGGTTCCTATCTCTACCCACTCCATTCGCCCTGCAGGCTCACTCCGCTCCCCTACCCTGTCTTCAATTCCCACCCACCCCCACTGCTCGTACATTTATTCCTCTAAAATCACACCCCCATCACATCTGCTCCAATCTAGCAGATTACCTCATTACCACTCCCAACCCTCCTTGTCACAACACCACACCTGTTATTACCTTACCTCCCATTCCTCCTTGTTACATCACCTCACATGTTGATTTGTCTCCTTACCTGTTCACACTACCTTACCTCCCATTCTTCTTCCACTTTTCAATCCAATATAATGTCTATATCACCCATCCCACGCCAAATACAACTAATACTCTTGGTCTCACTCTTTCCTCCTCTAACTATTGCCTATCTGCTAACCTCCTACAAACAACCATTTTACCCCACCCTTCTCTTCCCCTCCAAACTCACTTCAACACCATTAATAGCTATCTCTCAAAACTTCATAAACATCACATCTAAACCCTGCTACCTACAAGCCAAATATCATAGACTAGCACACATTAAGCATACCAATCTAAATATTAGAAAATTACTTGACTATTATTGTAAGCTTCACCACCCTATAAATAGAATATACCTCCACTCCTTACCAGACGGGGACATTCATCCTATCCCCGGCCCAAACAATACCCTTGCCACTGAAAAGTGCAATCCTAACAACACTAGTACCCAAGCCACTACCAAACCTTCTTACTCACTCTCTATAGCACATCTCAATATACGCAGCATTAACAATAAAACTGACCACCTCCACACCCTCCTAGATGTCCACTTATTTGACATCCTATGTTTATCTGAAACATGGCTAAAACCTATAGTAAAAGACAATGGAGTCACCCCACCTGATTGCAATATCCATAGACTAGACCACACAGCCAAAAAGGGAGGAGGGGTAGCAATCCTTTATAAAGCAGAGCTACAAGTTTGCACTGCAAACCTTAGACCAGCTTCAGACAATAATGCTGAAATACTCATTTCTAAATTTCAGGTCAACTCATGTAAATCCATATATATTATCTGTATCTATCTTCCTCCAGGAAATAACATTAATACCCTAGAAAATATTCTTAACTGGCTTTCTATTAATCTCCCACAAGAAACTATAGACCTAGGAGACTTTAATATCAACTGAAGTCCTGTAGTAATGTACACCCTACCACCCATATTAACCTATATGGCTTCTCTCAAACTATTAACTCCCCTACCATAATTAATAAACCCAATAACAAAGAAAGTACCTTAGATTAGATTTTTACTAATACTCCTCATCAAACATACAAAGTTGGAGCCCTCCCAGATGATCTAAGTGACCACTCACTAACTTATATTATTAGTCAGAAAACCAACCTAACTGACCCAAACACTTTCAGGACAATACACACCAAAAAGCAATTTAACCCTGAACTTTTCCAGACAGAACTCAAGCAATGTAATTGGTCACCACTAAAATCCCTCCCACTAAATGAAGCAGTGGAATACATTAATTCCACATTCTTAGCCATCCTTGACCACCATGCCCCAACTCACTCTGTTAGAAATAAAGCTAAACCTGCCCCTTGGCTCTCAAACGCTACTAGGCAAAAAATCCTTCTTAGAAACAAATCCTGGGCAAAATGGTGTACTACTAAGAATCCTGCAGATCACAAAAACCTTTAGACAACTTAGAAATAATACAAAAAAAGCCATCCTCTTAGACAAAAAACAACTTTTACTTCCAACTACAGCAAACCTACCAAAAGAAACCACAAAAGTTTTGGCCTAGCATTAACAAACTACTATACCCAGGCCAATCTATCACAACTAACCCACAAGGCTCTAACTCTGAGAATCCAACAAATACTGCTAATGCCTTCATTTCTTTTCTTCACAGACACCATCCAAACACTTGCTAGCCAACTATTTCCAGATACCTCAAATCTGCCTACATCTACTACAAGCCCACCTCCATCATTTCAGTTACAACCAGTTTTTACTTCCTTTATATGATCCCTTCTCCAAAAACTAAAACCTACCACCCCCTCAGCTGACCAACTACCAGCAGAATACCTACAAAAAGAAGCTAAAGCCATAGCCTATCCCATTTCCATTCTGATTAACAGAACCATAACTGAAGGAAATATCCCATCTATCTGGGAAATTTCTCATATCATCCCACTGCATAAAGGTGGGAACTCCAATGACTTTTCTAACTATTGTCCTATAGCTCTACTATCTCCTCTAGCAAAAATAATGGAGAAATGCATCCATAAGCAACTACTTAACCACCTACTCCAAAATAACTTACTTGCCAACTGTCAACATGGATTTAGACCTTTCCACAGTACTACCACTGCCCTGCTATCCTTCACAGACTGCATTAACAAAAATATCCTTTCCTCTGCAGTCTTCATTGATTTATCTAAAGCTTTCAATATGGTTAATCACCAGCTCCTTTTTAATATGCTAAAATCCCTTTCACTTGAACCTCTAGCCTTAAATTGGTTCAAATCTTACTCAGAGAATAGACAACAGGCTGTGCTATGGAATAATAATCTATCTAATCACCTTCCCATTTCCCTTGGTGTTCCTCAGGGCTCCATATTAGGCCCACTCCTATTTTCCATTTTTATTAATGACCTTCACTCAGCAATTCCACATGCCACCTATGTTCAATATGCAGATGACTCTACAATAATTTGTTCAGCCACTTCTCCAACTGAACTACAGTCCCTTACCCAAAAAGCATTCAATACAGTAGAACAATGTTTTTTAAACTGCTGCCTCCTCCTAAACCCCCCCAAAACTAAACTTTTACTTTTCACTCCAACCCAAAAGTCCACCCCAATAAATTTCACACTCATATCCAGTAATGGCACTCTCATATCTCCCGACCCAACCACTAAACTCTTAGGAATAACAATAGATAACCTTAACTTTGATACTCATATAAACAGCACAATAAAATCAGTCAACAAAAAATTGGGGCCCTCTATAGAATCAAACCCTTTCTTACACCAGTAGCCAGGACCGCTACAGCGAGAACTCACTTAATCTCCACTGTACTCTATGCTTCACCTATATACACTAATCTTTCTAAAAACAACCTAAACAAACTGGCAATCTCTTATAATAATATTGCTAGATTTGCCACTGGCTCTCCTTTTAGAACTCATCGCTGTCTTAATCTAAAGCAACTAGGATGGCTAGAGTTTCCAAACCAGATTCAGTTTCACCAGCTTGCTATAGCCCATAAGACCCTGTATCAACCCACCAACACTCCAATACACACTAGCCTCATTACCCCTTACAACAATCTTAAGAATTTATGCTCCTCTAACAAACTGCTGATCAAAACTTGCAGATCCATCAACTTGGCAGGAGACTCTCTGTTCTCTAATACTGTTGGAAAGCACTGGAATCTACTACCCACTGAAGTCGTATCTCTGTCTTCACTAACACTTTTTAAACAGACTCTAAAACTATTACACAATGCACATTTGTTATGCCCCTGTACTAACCCTGACTAAATTTCTTCCTTTACACTAATGAATACTCTTCACCTTTATAGACTTATCCTTAAAGAACCAAAAGACCATGTTATTGCAATTTAAATATATCTATATATGTATATAGTAACATCTCTTGTACATTACCTTTTACTGTTTGTGTCATGCTCACGATGAGTATTGCATTTTTTATTAACAATAGCTGTTTTAAGCTTGGACTGTTGCAACTTTCTATATTGTATTTTGTATGTGTCTTGGAGCTTTTCTCCCCGGGCCTCTACTGAAAATGGACATGTATCCAGTTAGACTAGCCTGGTCAACAAATGTAAAATAAAAATAATAAATAAAGTTTTCTGTGTTCTAGTCAAGTAGCATAGTCTGGACGCAGGTTTGCTGCACCCAGGCCTGGTTGTTTTGCTTTCTGAGTTTCCTGGCAGCCATCTTGTGCTAGTAGGAGCCTGCCTTCTCTGTTAGTGAGAGTAACAGGGCTGCCTGACCTTCTCTAGCATGAGTGATTGGTTGAAAGTGCAAGGGCTAGCAAGACTGGGTTGTAATCTGAGCTTCTAGATTCTTTCATCTGTTCTGGTATTTAAACCCTGTGTTTGCATGGGGCTGCACTTGTTTGCATGTTGGACACGCCTCTGCACTGATTTAACCCATTGCAAGGTATTCCAGCTTCAAATTTTCCCTTACTAGAACTCGCTTGATCCTGAGGTAGTGAAGCTTCTTTACATCGTCTGTACAAACGTAAACTACTAGTACCCATCTCAGATCTTTCCACCTTCTCACCCTTATCTCATCCCCCTCACTGATTCGGACAAATATGGATGGACAGTTTCCTACAGTTTCGCCTGACAATCTGGTTGATATGGGCATCCTGAGACAGTGTAGCAAATGTCACATGTACACAGACAATCCTCTCTTACTACCAGATAGGAACAACATTTGTGAGAGATGCAATTACATTAAAAACCTGGAGTCTATGCTCTCTCCTCACAAGCCAGTATACCTGGCACTGAGAAGATTGGCTGCACAAACACCACACCTCAAGCATCACCCACACCAACACAGCACACACCCACATATGCGGAGGTTCTTAACAAAAACATACCTAAACAAAAGAGACCTCCGAGACAAAAACACATACAAACCCCACAGCCTATCACACCACACACCACACATAGTCCACATGCCTGCGTCTCACAGCCATCAGGGCTTAACCATGATCCCACTATAGTAATCACAGGAGACTCCATTGTGAGGCACACAGATGTGCCCCTCACCAGGCTGGATTAGGAGAAAGTCATGGTAAGTTGTCAAGTGTCAGAATCTGCCACACCACACATGCAGTCATGTCCCTCAACAAGTACTGCTATAACTCTGTCATAGTACATGTTGGTGTGAATGACTTGAGACATACCTCTTTGGACTATATGAAGAGAGACATGATCAAGTTCACTGAATATGTGTCCCAGGTAGGTATGCCACTAGCTTTAAGCAGCATTCTAGCATCACCCATAATGATGCCTCAATACAAAAAAAATGATTGACTTTACAATTGACTAAGTTTCTGGTGTCATTCTAAGGGAATTCACTACCTGTCATCCTGGGAACACATGATGGAAAGACCACAATGATTTGCCAGAGATTGCCTGCATCTGTCTCCCTTGGGCTTCAGGCTCCTGACAAAGGCGCTTGCCTCCCCATAGTGCCTTTTTTAGGCAATGCCTTGAGGTCAAAACTACCAACATGAGAATCTCATCCAAACGCAATTTAAAGGCCATGCTGCTGAATGCTAGGAGTCTCAACATGAAACTGACCTCACTGCAAGTATTCTTAACCCTGGAAGATGCTGACATTTGTGCAGTCACATAAACCTGATTCAAAGCTGTGGAGAGCATCCCAGCCTTACCTGGTTACTCATCATATCATGCATACAAACCCCAAACTGAGGGCAGCAAAGCCAAAGGAGGTGGTGTTTCAATATGTATTAAAGATATATATACACACCTCCAGACTGGTCAAACAGTATGACACACAGGAGATGCTCCAGGTGCAGTTAACTGTTGACAAGACCCCTATTCAAATCATAGTTAGCTACAAGCCCCCAACGTTTACTCAGGACGGCCATGCTGCCCATCTGGACCTCCTCAAATCTATTAAAATTCAACTCTATATCCTGATCCTGGGTGATTTTAACTACCCAACCATTGATTGGAAGAACTACTCAAGCCAGAACACAAATGGTCAAAGATTCCTTGACTTTGTCAATGCCAATGCCTTGGACAAGCTGCTTGACACCCCCACAAGAGGTGACAACATCTTGGACTTGGTACTAACCAACATAGAAAACCACTGCAGCACTCTCGCAGTGATATCACCACACCACAAAGCAGTCACCTTCAAAGTCACAATCTCCCCTGACCCCCTGACACCCCCCCCCAGCTAGGGTTACAAAAAAAAACTTCTCCAAAGCTGATTACAACCTCCTAAGGAAAGGTCTAAACAGCTTCACAGACCCCTCCCAACAGTAGGAACTGGCACTAATGTCCAAACCTACACCAAAGTACTATGTGGCCATTTATATAAATGCATGGATTCAGCAATACCTGACAGGACAAAATCCTCCTCCTCAAGGAAGAGAAACCTGTCTGGTGGACATCGGCTATAAATAAACTCTACAACAAAACAAAAAAAATTGCTGTCCAGGACCAAGAAGGAACAGGTGCCAAATTGGAAGCAATCTGTCCTTGGCCTAAACAGGCAAATAAGGGTATTAGTGAAGTCCTCCAAAGCTAACTTCAAGTCCAAATTGGTCACATCTACTAAAGACAATCATAAGGCTTTCTTCACATACATCGACAGTCTAAGGGGAAACATTCAAATCTGCTCAGAACTGATGGTCAAGGACACCACAAACACAAATGCCATGGATATAGGCAACATGCTGGCAGACAGGTTCAGTAAAAACTTCACCCCTCTGCCCCCCCATCAATAATCCAGGATATCCCCAGCACCTGCTCCACATCCCTTATGTCTAGGGAACAAGTCATTACCACCCTCTCAAAGGCTAAAAACACATCTTCCATGGGACCCAATAACATTCCAGGCTGCATCCTGCATCACTTCAGGCAAGAACTCACAGCACCATTAGCCACCCTATTCAACCTAAGCTTGAGCACCAGTTTTGTGGAGAACGGCCCCTGTCATCCCTCTGCACAAAGGTGGAGTATCCACTGATCCAGGCAATTATAGACCTATCAGCCTAACTAACCTGATTTGCAAGGCCAACAAACGCATTATCATGGACCACATTAACAAGGACATTGGCAACCTACAAATGCTTGATTCCACACATTTTGGTTTTGTCAACAGGAGATCATGCCTGTTAAATTTGGTAGACTTCTTTGAGTCAGTCATCAAAGCCATGGATGAGGGGAAGGCGGTGCACACTGCCTGCTTTGACCTGGCCAAGGCCTTCAATACTATTCCCCACTTGGGCATAATAGCTAAACTATCCCAACTTCATGTAAATCCATATGTGATCAGATGGGTAACTAACTGGCTCACTGATAGAACTCACTCAGTTGAAATAGAGGAAGCTACCTCAAGTAGTAGATCTGTAACAAGAGGCATACCCCAGCAATCAGTCTTGGGGCCCCTGCTGTTTGGGATACACTTCTGGGAGGTGCAAGCCTAAACCAGAGGTCTATGGCTAACCAAGCTTGCAGATGACTGCAAGCTGGGCACTGTCATCAGCTCCCCTAGTGATGTAGACATACTACAAGTGGGTCTCAACCAGACAGATGACTGGTGGCAGAAACATGGCCTCAAACTAAACACCATAAAATGCATCATCATCTCCTTTGGGGAGAGTGATGTCTCCACAAATTATCACATTAATAACAACATCCTAAGCCCACAAGCAGTTGTAAGGGACCTGGGCCTCCAAGTTGACAGTAATCTAACTTTTGACCACCATGTTGTCACCATTGTATGGAGAGCTTTCTACACAGCTCACTTCATTAGTAAGGGTATATCTTCCAAGGACGTGATAACTTCCCTATACTCCTCTCTTATCAGGCCCATCATCGAGTATAATGTACCTTTCGGCATGTACCTCTCAAAGAATATGCAGCAGCTGGAAAGACCACAGGGGTTCCTGACCAGCAGAATCCAGGGTTTCAAAAATCTATCCTACACAGGTAGGCTAAAAGCCCTGTCCCTCTACTCCATCTCATACAGACTCCTCAGAGGTGATCTATGTCTGGCATACAGTGCTATCTCTGACCCCACCTTGATGAAATTGCTGCATATCCGCAAGCCAAAGTCCACTCGCTTGACCCACATGCAAAATCTCAACTTGGTCTGCAACATCAATAGTACTTGCTGGTGGGACAGATTTGTCTCCCAGAGTCTCCCCCATCTGTGGAATAGACTCCATTCCACGTCGAGCAGAGTACTTCAATATCCCTCTTTAAGAGGAGCCTGGGTGACTGGATGGGAAATGGAAAATACACCTCTGGGACTCCACCTGTGTCCCTGCTGGACAGGGGCATCGGGTGCTGACTTGTGGGAACATGGGCTAATTTATTAGCTAGGCTTATAAGGGCCTCAGGCCCAGTAGCCTAGTAACTTGCTATGGTCCTATGCTATGAAAGGTATGGGTTAATTGGTAGAAGGGGTATATGGACTGAAGAGAGTTATGATTAAATAGTGTTGGGGGAGGAGAATATAGTAGTAAAAGAGATAATATATAATTATATATGAAGGGCATTAAGGTTGGAGGAATGTAGGTTGGACATATATGGACAAAAAGAGTGAAATTTAACCAGGACTAGAGCAAGGGGATAGCCAATTGTTATACAAGTGCATCTTAAGTAGTTTTTTGAAGTGGATCAGGTTAGCAGTATTATGACAGGCTGAGGGTTAAAGTTACAGATTTTGGATAATTAGTTGGAGTAGAGTGTGTCCTTAGTGTGATTGTTTGATTTGGAGATTTGTAGTAGCAATTTATTACAGGAACAGAAAACATGAGTGCTGGTGTGAGGAAGGAGTAGGTTATGGAAAGCAGGGAAGTTTTCTGGTTGGCATATCAGTCTATGGGGAGTGACAAGCTGGGTATAGGTTAAACACTGGGGTCATTCTAACCAGTTGAGTTGTTATAGGGTAGAGCAGTGATGTGATTTGTGTGGGGAGTTTGTAGCAAAGTTAGCTATTTTATTATAGCAAGCCTTGAGTTATACTAAATTTGTTTTCTTTAGGTTAGTAAAGATAGGGGAGGCATACATAAGGGTAGAGAGAAGGTAGGTTCTGGAGATTGCCTGTCTTGTAGTGTTAGTGAGGAAGGGCTTGATTCTGTATAGTATACCTAGTTTTATATGTGTTTTTTGATAGTCTCAGATAAGTGTATGTCAAAGTTCATGTTTTTGTAAATTAGGACACCTAGCATTTTTGTTTGGATTTTGTAGCAATTATATTATTGCTGGAGGAGTATATTTTAAGTGAAGATGGACAGCCTGTGGACTTACTGGGGCAAAAGAGCATAAGTTTACTTTTACTTGGATTAAAAATCAGATTTGAGTTATAGAGAGCCAGGATTCCACAACAGGGAAGGACTGTTGTGTTGTTACTTCAAGTTGTTGTCGGGTTGGTACAGCACAATGAGAATCAAGTCCTATGTGTACTGAACAATGGAGGCAAGGAATGTCAGGTCATCTGTGTACTAAACAATGGAGGCAACATGGGTAGCAGTATGAAGTCTATATATATATATATATATATATATATATATATATATATATATATATATATATATATGTATATATATATATATATCCAAACAAAGAATAAAAAGGTCACATAGACAAACCAATCAGTAAAAACAACAAGAAAAAGCTAGTCAAGCTAAAGTTTTCACTGGGTGATACCTTAAGCCTTCTGTGATGGAGGCCCATGGGATATATGCAAATAATACCTTAAGGACGTCAAGTATTTCAGCTATATGACTTCCGAATATCCATGACTTTTTACTTTTTTTTTTCCATCGTGAATATATTCAGGCCAGTAAAGCCAATCTCAACTTACGCTGTGGACATGCATGTTTTGGCCTTCTTACGACTTCATCAGCACAGCATAAGTGGACTGTTTACACCTCTCTTACACTTACCAGTGACACAGAACCACAGTCACATACATGGGTATATGTGTAGAGTAAAAGCATATACCTATCCATGTGCTTAAACCATGGGCACAATACCAAATGACAATATAACCACGGCTGCTACCATCGCCTATGTGCACAATGACTAAACTGTTACAAGAGAAGGAAGTCATGCTGTTTATGTTCTATGCAGAATGAAGACCAGATAAATATGCATCGATTATATCACAGGGCAGTAACATCACTCTGTAAGTATAAAAGCCTAATGAAATGCAGACGCTGGCTACTGCTGTAGAATGAATAATCAGGTAAATGTAGTGCAGGTATAACAAGATTGTTGCACTAGCCACTATGTTCCAGAGTAGCAATCTCAATTTTGTTTGTTGCGTCACAATCATCACCAGTCCACTACAAATACATTTCGTGCAAATGCAGTAAATGTATTGCTACTCTCAGCAAATCAACTAAATCTAAAATCATTTATCCATCCTATCACAATTAAATAAAGTTAAGTATAATTTCGAAAAAAAAACAAAACAAAATTAGCACTTAACGCAAACATGTTTTTTATTACTCTTATTATGTTATGGGCTCACTAGTGTTAAGGAAAGGCACTCTAAATTTAAAATAGGGCATGGCAGATGCATTTAATAAAGTGTTCACTGAGAAATGTTCACTTTCATTTAATGAAAATGAAGAATGCACAAACTACTGAAACAAAGACACTACAAACGAGGAGCTACCAAGCTGGACAAACGATTCCTTGAGTTGTACACCAACCACACACTTTATTACTTAAAATAAAATAACAAATAATCCATATAAATTCATGTAAGTGCTTTCATTTGAGCCTTGTTAAACCTCATCAGACAATTTGAAAATCATGACATCACTTACTTTTATACTACCTGAATCACTTCATTAAAACATAATTAATCAATTATCTCATGATGCTGCTGTTAATAACATACTATATTACTTTTTTCCTAAGAATATACAATTAATGGTGGATACCATAAAATCAAATGCTTATATAAGATGTGCATTATATATAACTCTCATATGAGGGGGACATTCAGAGACTAAATTCATTTTGTGTAAAAAAAATAATCATAATAATAAATATACTATCTTATAAATATGCATAATTTAAAATACATGAACAAATAAATGAATATATAAATAATTAATACTGCATGTCTTTGTATATATTATTACCATATACACAATCTATTCTATGACATATACTTTTATGCATAAATTCTTTAAAACATTACAGGAAAACTTTTTTATCAAGTATACATCTGTTTAAACTGTATGTTACCTAATAACTATAAGCGCCATTGAGTACAGTATAACTCACACAATTTTATTTCTATGTAGTGCTTTCAGTTTTAGTACTGGGGTGATTGAGCTGCACTCATTTATTCTGGGCCACATATCTGCTTGTGTTCTTATTTGCCATTGCAATTCTTTAAGTTCTAAATAAAGGCCCCAAGGTTTCCTATCCTCTATTTCCACCTGGTCGATCAGTATAAAAGAAAACTGGTGATTTCTGTACTCACTGATGTGCTTTGCTAGTGCATTGTTAGGTTTATTTTTCTTTATTTCTTATTCATGCTCATAAATTTTTTGGGCTAAATGTCTTTCTGTTTTTCCTATATAGAAAGTTGGGCATGAATTGCATGTAGCCGGGTAAACAACAGCTTTAGATTTACAATTATATTTACCATGTAGATAGAACTTCCTATTTCTAAGATGGAAACATTCACCTGTTTTAATTTTATAGCACCAATGACAGGCCCCACATTTAGTCATACATATTCATATGAATAGGTAATTTTTTTTAAATTTCCTTAAAGCTTCATCCTTTCCTATAGACTATTGTGGGTTTCTCACTGATCTGATTTCTACAATGAGGGTCTTCAAGCAATATATTCCATGTGCTATGAACCATTCCAAAATCCCACTACTCTTTGTACATTCAAGGGTTGCTCCTTGTATAGCTGAATATTTAGCACCATTATGTAATGAATGAAGATAGTAGCAGTACCAGCTTTTGTATGAATTTTTAACAAAATATTGCTTACAAGCCAATAAACCTGTCATCTAGGTCAAGCCAAGGGTCCCAATTCCAAAAGACTTGCTCTCAGTGTAAGTTACCACTTACACTGAGAGCAGGTCTTTTGAAATCTGGCCCCCGGGTGTAAGCCTATATGCATATTGACAGTCCTTACACTGAAGTAAGTCACTTATACTGAGAGCAAGTCTTTTGGAATCAGGGCAGGCTTGCAATAAGAGCAACTCTTGGAATCTGGTCCAAGAGTTTTGGAAATATATGCTAGCTTCCAGAATGCAGTCACTCCCCCACTACTGTAGCTTACCCAACCCCAGAAAAAAGTAAGTTTCTGGGTAGTATATCATTTCACTACAGGAAAAACAAATGAAGAGGAAACTGATGAAATGACAGACTTAAGCAAAAAAAAAAAAAAAAGCCAACCTGGACTTGGAAAATAGACTAGAAACTATGATAAATATGGCAATTGAAATATAAAATCATCTGTTGTTTAAATAAAGTTGCAAAAAAGAAATAAAATTTGTCAACTGAAATATGCATTTTAGTAGATCTCATTGTTATAAAATAAAGAAATTAAGGGTAGAGAGTGGCACAAATGTCCTATGCCTGGGTATTCTAATGCTTCGCATGTATCATTTATAAAGTCTTTGATAAAATATTATTCTATAAAATTTTCAGGCAAAGTAGTGCATACTTTCTACTATACTATTTAATCACAGAAAGTTTTTATTTATTTTGTGTATGGTTCTGGACTGCCACATGCCAGTTAGGGCAGAATACTGAGATTTGGCTAAGGCCGTTGATGCCATCCTGTATTCACACATTACTGAAGTTTATGTAGGTGAAGTCCGCATGCCATTTTAATTAAATAAACTTCACATTTCTTACAAAACTGCAGTCAGTATTAGAAGAGAGGTACTTAAATGTAATAATGTAATTTTGCCACCAGTGGAGTACTTCAGGTCATAGATGTGATTGTTATGTTTTGTGTTTTTTTTCCTAAAGACGTCATTCAGAATCATCAGTGTGGATTTCAAAATCTTTAAATAACTGCAAAGGTGTCTGTGTATAAATGAAAATCAGAAGATAACTAATTTGTAGAATTACTTTCATTTTTGTGCACTGCATAGAATTTGTTTCAGTTTACAGAAATTTGGTTTCACACATTTTGGCTTCTTCACTGGATCATATCTACTTAAATTGGAGGCCCAAGCTAAAAATCACAGCATGGCAATATATAATAAGTTGGCACTTACCTGTGATGTTGGTATACTTCAGTAGGAATCATACATAACCATTGGTGCCATCTTTACCTGCACCACTAATGGGGACCCTGTACTTTTGTTTCATTTGTACATGAGTATGTACATCACTGCTTGGTTATAATGTGCTATTGTGCATTCATTCTTCCTCAGACTTGTTGGCTAGAAAGACTGTAAAAACTCTTAATAGGTATAGTCCACATGTAAAGCACTTTACTTTTGTAACAAACTTATTAACTTGAATGGTTACGCCTTGCCTTATAGGTTACTTAAGGAAGATTTATGAGCTTTTCCTTACTTAATAAAGCTATATCATTGATTAAGATGTCTGAACTTTTGTCCCTGCCTAATAATTTAATATTTAGAAGTTATGGCTTGTAGTTAATATGAACATTACAGTTAAACAGGATTGCCTTATCACACAATCCTTTTCTAGACTGTAAATCTGGACCTTCCAGTAGTAGTAGTTAAAATTCACAATTAACTAATTTATTTCTAACACTAGCTTGATTGAGGAGGAGAAATAAAAGACTAGGCCTGTTTATATTCTTGAGGGGTGGTTGGGTGGAAATCAGCCTCTAAAGGTGACATCTCCCTCTCTAGTACATCCTAGTGGAAACTGCAGCTGTAAGGAGGCTACTTAGGTCAGCAGGGTGTGTATGACCTACAAGTGAAAGTGTCTTCCTACTGTTCTGCCCATTGAAGGCCAGCTTAGATAATTCTCCAAAGAATATATGAGGCACTAGACGTTATGAAGAGAACCCCTATGTGCCCTGAAGTTGGCAAGAGCTTAAGCTGCATCCAGACCTTGTCCCACTGAGAGAAATCATTTTAGGGGAAAATTCATGGGCATTGAAGGGCAGCAGTTGATGACCTGTTGGTGACACTGGTGACTTCAGGACAAACAAACAAACCAACAAACAAACCAACAACAGACAAACAATTGGTCGGCGGCGCAGTGGTGCAGCGGTTAATGCTGTCGCCTCACAGCAAGAGGTTCTCCGGTTCGATTCTTGGCTGGGGTGCCTGGGGTGCCTTCTGTGTGGAGTTTGCATGTTCTCCCTGCGTTCGTGTGGGTTTTCTCCGGGTACTTCGGTTTCCACCCACATTCTAAAGACATGCTTCTGGAGCGTTTCTCCCCGGGCCTCCGCTGAAAACAGGATCTGTGGAACCTAGTCAGACTTTCCCGGTCAACAAATGTAAAATAAAAATAAAAAATAATAAACAAACAAAACCCCCCAAAAGGCTGTTGAATACAAAATCAAGTTAAACCAAAAACACCCTTGTTATGGAAGAACCACACAAAAGCTTTGATGGTTTAGCATTCTCTTCTCAAAATTCAGCACAAAGACTTCATCAGAACAATGAGATACAATTAAATGATTTAAATAACAATTATAAAAGAGCTAAAAGAGCATTTGAATGTTTTAAAACTAATTAAGTTAAATAGTAATTGTTAAAGAGCATCTGAATGTTTTAAAACTAATTAAAACAATCTAACCTAAATAAATAATAAAATGGCAACTCACATGGAAAAAAATAATTAGTAGTTCTATTAAAAGTAACACAAACATCATTTTGAGTTGTGTGAATGCATATATCTATCTATCTATCTCTCTCTCTCTCTCTCTATATATATATATATATATATATAGACGCTAATGAAAAGTAGATAATACATGTTGAAACATGTTTTCATGCAGTTACTAATTAATTAACAAATAAAAGGATTCTTTGCTCTTCCATATCTATATTGTTGGTTTTGTTAATGTTGTTGTTGTTTTAGTTAAATAAGAAAGTGCTTTATAATTTTAGTCTCCATAAATTACTTATTACAGTAGCAAGACTAAAATTGTTTCCTAAACTAATGTACTTGTTCTGACATGCCTAGTAGTGAGAAATATTTTGTGTGTGTGTGTGTCCATGTGCATGTGTGGGTGTTGTGCATGCATGTGTGTCCTGTAGTACACTTGGAACTGTAAAAGAGGAATGAAAGTAAAACAAATTAACTTAAGTGGGTTAGAGGGTCTGTTTGTGTTATTGCGTTGTTTGGTGTGGAAATTTTGTGATGTATAGATTAAAAATAAAATGTTTCACATGACTGCTCTGGTAATTATCACCCGGTATTTATTTTCTGTCATTATAAGGATGTACATGCTACTTCACTGATGGAATAGAAAATACCAAATAGTAATAACCATAAAACACATAATACTAAGTAAATATTTGTATTACAGACTATGTTGTGTCATTACTTTTTATAAAATTCACTCAAACAAATGGACCTACTCAAGCACTAATTCTGTCAAGATGGCTCTCTCTGCCCCCTCTTTTTGAATAATCTAGCACATACCTCATATTACTTCTTAGTATTCATGAAAAACTGGGACATAGGAAGGGTAAACAGCTTCAGCAGATGAGTAGTGGTAAGAACTTATATTTATTTTTTACAGCTTAATTCGTAATTTAAATCATGAAGTTATATTTTTCTCATGTGTCATTTTGTGATGTTTTACTTAAAATATTTTTCTACTTAAGGGCGAGATGCTTGTGACAACCACCCACATACTCATCAAAGGGAAGAAAAGAAAAAAAGAAAAAAGGGAAAATAAAAATAAAATATATCTAATTACTGCATATGAATATAATATTGGCACTGCTCCCAATGGACTCTTACTTATGTGATGATACTTAACAAAGGCTTGCTAATGCTGGCACATAAGTGCTTAGTTTGACCATGGATATTTCTTATTTCTTCATGTCCACCCTGCAGCATTGAATTAGTTTTATATTCATAACATATGTTTTGCCTTACTGCCAATGCAAACATGTCATTGTGCAGCACAATCTGGATATAATGACTGTAATCCATCACTTTTTAAATGTGTAAGCAGCATATTTTCAATTTTCTCTCAGATAAGAACTATTAAAAGCACATTTTAAATTCAGTAACATCTGTCTCACTGTCTGCAGGAGCAGAGTTGACAGGTTTGTGCAGACAAGCTCACTTCTTGCTGTCTTTATGGCATGCTCAAAAGTCCTTACTGAGATATCACTGCTTATAAGTGACATATATATTCTATAACTGCCATAGGCTGTATGCATGACAAGATACTTAGAGACAGCTTTGTACTGTTTACACAGTCACCAACATATACCAAGTAGAGACAATCTGTCATCAACATCTATCTTCATGCTGTGGTACCGTGGTCAACATCTATCCTCATGCTGTGGTACTGTGGAGGACGAGTTTTAGAATTGCAGTTACTAAAACCAGTTACAGGTCATTGCAGGATACAAAAAGTGCACAAAAATATGGCAAACCATTTTTTAATAATTTTATGAACAGAGCTTAAATTAGAGCATTTTAATTCCGCTAGTGTACATAAACTCAGCAGAATAACAGAGATAGCTTGAGATCCACAAGAAAATTAAAACCACAGGCAACTGGGAAATGGTCCTTATCACAAATGTCAACTGCTCCCCTTTAAGGACGAAAAAGCAAATAATTATCTGAAGAGATGTCAAAACTTTGACTACACATGGTAAATGAGACATAAGTTCAGGCAACAGCTGTATCTCTAAGGGTTCTAAAAAATGCAGGTTCACATTCATAGCAGATAAAAAAGGACAGCTATGCCTGCTTAAGGAATTAATATGTTTTAAAATATAAATAGAATAATTAATGCAAATTTCACTCATACCTATGGTTTGTACATTACATGCTATAAAGGCATAAAATTTAGGACTTTAAAAGCTTTCTCCATCGGTATTTAAGTTAAGCAATTCTGAGACTCAGAAGATGTCAAAATATTTTAAGAAACCATTATAAACTGCCATGTCCAACTGCAGGCTATCTTGTCATACAGAATTTTAAGGATTATTGAAGTGCCTTTCTGTTTATGTCAAACAATAGCTACAATGCAAATGTCACGCATGACCAATATGACATATTGAGTATAATGCTTAGCCAGTATTTTGAAGATTCAAGACACCTCATGTTCAGGAGTCAGTACTGCAGGGTTTATCCATGGGATGTGTGCTTCTCTCACGAGATCAAAACCTGAGTAACCAAACAAAGCCAATCATGATTATTATCTACCTCCAAATGTGGTATTTTGCTATTATAAAATAATATTACTGAAAATAAGTAGCCCCTTACACTTTTAAATTACATTGTATTATAAGGCTTCATACCATTCCTATATGCCATCTCTGGCTGGCATCCCATTGACTTGGATTTGGATGGATGTACTATGCATGTGTTTGCTTATGAACATAAGGACATCAACACAGTAGAACTCTTAGGTGTTCTCTCACTGCTTCCATTAAGTTTCTAGATTTCTCAAAAATGCAGAAGTGGATACATGAAACACAAAACCAAAAAAAAAAAGCACTTTGCCATTCTGGAGAAAACCACATCAAGTGTACATGACAGCATATACAACAGAAGTATCGAATAAAGTTCCCTTAAAATCAATCAAGTCAATCAATTATACAAAATCAATCAATATGTCAAAAATATATCAAAAATATATCAAAATATATAAAAAAAAAATCAAACACAAATTTATCTTTGTTGTCTTAAAAAACATTAAATTTGCATTTTCTAAATTAAAAGTGGTCATACCAATGTAAAAATTAGGACATCTGGAACATAATGTAATATAAAGCTATAGTTTTACAAGTGTATCTTTCCTTTAGATATATGTTGAAAGTAAGATTTCCAATAAAAATGTGTTTAGCAACATAGATATGACAACACACTTTACATGTACAACACATGTACATGCCAATTATCCTATCTGTGTGTACTATGCCTGTATCTATGTTTGATTTTTCCAGCATATTTTTAAAACATTTTGTTTTATAAAACACAAAATTAGGATGGTCACTTAACACCTTTTTAAATTCTGGATTACTGAGTAATATTTCCAATTGTTGCCAATAATTCTTTGTATCACTTATGAATCAATGGACATATCTAGTGTAAAAGCTGACTTCCTTTTCTCTTTATTTTTGTCATATTTTGTGGTATTTGCAATATAACCATCTTTCAAAATAGCTTTATAGTGCAACTCTCTTTTTTCATAAATTTCTATAGCTGCTTCATATAATAAATGTTCTTCAAAACCTCTTTCTTTAAACATGTCAATTACTGTTGTAATTTCTTTTAAAAAATCTGTGATTGAATTGCTGTTTTTCTAGATAGTGTTTTAAATCCTATAGTGCAACATTTAAAGTCCGATTTAAAGGACTCGGGATTTTTTTAAACAAGTGAAAAGAATTTGAATCTGATTATGATTACTATCATTATAACATTAATTTCATTACTGTTGATGTTAATTCTCTTTTCACTTGTATACCTCATTTTGAGGACATTGAAGCCATGAGAAAAAAATGTATCTACTTTCTCTTCCTTTTCATCAGACTGAATGTATACTTATTGTTTTTTAATGGAAATTGTTTTAGAATACACTTATTTTATATTTGATAAAAAGTATTCCAAGCAAATTAGGGGCATTGCTATGGGTGCTAGTGTAGCCCCTTCTTTTGCTAGTTTGGTCTTATGATGGTGGGAATGTGAGATATTAACTAACAGTCATATTATGAAACATGTAATAATGTATAAATGTTTTGTTGATGACTTGTTTTTCATTGTTGACTTAAAGAAGGATGATTTAACAAGGTTTATTACTGACTTAAACAAGACAATAAACTTTACTGAAATTTAAGGTTGGTGGTTTTGGGTGGCAAATACACTTTCTTGATTTAGATCTTGAGTGGGATATTACAAGTAAAAATATAAATAGTAAAATATACAGGAAACAAACATTTTCCAACAATTACTTACACTATAGGAGTGGACATCCTAATGTTATGAAAAATAATATTCTTAGAGGCCAACTTATACAAGGATCTAGGATGACCACTTGAGAAATTGATTTTTTAAAATAAATTGCAACAGTAATTGACATGTTTAAAGAAAGAGGTTTTGAAGAACATGTATTATATGAAGCAGCTATAAAAAATTATGAAAAAAGAGAATCACACTGTAAAGCTGTTTTGAAAGATGGTTATATTGCAAATACCACAAAATATGACAAAAACAAAGAGAAAAGGAAGTCAGCTTTTAAACTAGATATGTCAGTTGATCCAAAAGTGATACAAAGAATTATTGGCAACAATTTGAAAATATTACTAGGTAATCCAGAATTTAAAAAGGTGTTAAGTGGCCATCCTAATTTTATTTTTATAAAACAAAATGTTTTAAAAATATGTTGGAAAAATCAGACATAATACAGGCATAGTATGCACAGATAGGGAAATTGGTATGTACAAGTGTGGTCCATGTAAAGTGTGTCATTATATCTATGTTACTAAACACATTTTTATTGAAAATCTTACTTTCAACATATATTTAAAGGAAGGATACACTCATAAAACTATAGGGTTGGCTTATATTGCATTATGTTCTCGATGTCCTAGTTTTTATGTTGGTATGACCACTCGTAATTTAGAAAAACGCATTAAGGAACACTTGTATAGTATTAAGAACAAAGACAAAAGCAATGCATTATTTAAACACTCTATTATTTGTTCACAATATAAAACATTTTTTTTTTGTTTTCTGTACTAAAACGTGTGCCAGTGGATCCAAGGGGAGAATGTTTCAAGGACAAGTTATAAACTTGTGAAGCTAGGTGGCAAATAAAATTATGTGTTTACAAAGCCCCAGGCTTAAATGAAAATGTAAATATTAAATGTGTTTTTAAGGCAACAAAGATTAAAATGTGGCTATTACTATCTTATACATGTTTTACATTATGTTGTTTTTAATTTAAGTTGTATTCTGATATATTTTTTATATATTTTTAAATAGGTATTTATTGACTAATAATTGTATAATTGATTGACTTAATTGATGGATTTTGTACTATAAATCATGTTCTTAGCTGATCATATTGTATTCTGAAGAAGTCAGTAGATGAAAGCGGATTAAGATGATTTGATGCTTTCAACTGGAACTTTATTCGATACTGCTTTTATATACTGCTGTTGTGTGCTGTTGTACAGTTGGTGTGGTTTTCTCCAAAAGGGCAAAGTTTCTAGATTTATTTTGGCAATGGGCATTCATGCTTGTGTGATTACTTTCAATTTCATAACTGTAAACTCTTTTTATAGTATTATGGTTATTTGAAAAAGCAACTTTTTTGATTATAAGTATTTTTCAGCATTTTATATTGCATTTTTCGATCTTTTGTGTTTTTCGACTACTGTTTGTGCCTATATTACTGTTTTATTACCTGTTTTTCCTGTTTTTCTGTGCTTAAATTGTTGATTGCACCTGTTGGCTAAAGTTTTGCTTAAAAGTAATAAACAGGCTAATACACTCAAGTGTACCAGCCTTTGATAGCAATTTAGTCGAATACCAAAGCATTTACTGTATTTTTTCTGTCTGTGTGCAAAAAAAAAAAACAAAAAACCCCCCCAAAAAAATACTTCTGCTTTCCTAAACTTTCCTAGCTAGTTGTTCCAGTGACCAGATTTGCTGATCCCTGGGCTTTGTATTTGGTTCCTGTATTCCTCCGTTTTCTTGTGTGGCCAGAGGGTAGTTTCTTTACTCACCAGTGGGAGTGGGGAGTACTGAGCTGCCTGTTTGTCCTCAGAGGAGTGGTTAGAGACAGAAACTAGTAATTCGTTGGCCATTTTGGGTCATTTCCTGTTTTTTCCAGCCCCCTACTATAAAGCGCGCTTTAGTGCGGAGTTGCCACCGTTGCACTCTAGAGCAGCGGCGGTTAATCAGGTTTAAACTATTCGGGCTGCCTAAAGTCCACTCTTCAAATTTTCCCTTAAAACTACCTTCCTCGAACTATACTACTGATCTAACCAGCGTATCCTATAACTAAAAAGTTCATCTCTACTTGACTCCCAAGTAGACTATTCTCTATCTGTAAAGCCTAGCACTTGCTCCTACAGTACTTTTCACCTTGATAAAGCACTTTTGTTATAGATAGTACCCCAAAAGCCTAAAACCCTTTTCTCGGTCACCCACATCCCCGGAGTCTTTTTTTAAGTTTTTTGTCTATTCCTTCTAGCATGTCGAGGGATCAGTTGCTGGTGTCCTCTCCTGCTCAGCTGGTGAACCTGGGAATATTGAGGCAATGTTACAATTGCCTCATGTACACAGACAACCCTCTCCTTCTCCCACAAAACACAAATACATGCGAGAGATGCAACTATACGGCCAAACTGGAGGCTGAGCTCTCTCAACATAGGACTGGCAAGACCAGACAGGAGGAGAAGGAAACCACACACACTATATACCCAGTCTCACATAGTACCATCACAACCTCAAATCATACACATAAACACACAAAGACATACTCGGAGGCTCTGATCAAAAATATACCAAAACAGCAGAGGCCACCAAAGCAGACACCCAAACAACTACCACCTCAGGACACAACACATGCAACACATAGACCACACAGTCAGAGTGTCAATCAGTCACAGCCCTTAAGGACAAACACAATGCCAGACATACTCGTCATTGGTGACTCCATAGTCAGACACACTGACGTCCCGCTCACCAGACTGAGTAAGGAGAAGGTCACAGTAAGCTGCCTGTCGGGCGCTAGAATCCCCCACATAATGCAAGCACTCAGGTCTCTCAACAGCAGGTACAAGTACGAATCAGTCATTGTCCATGCTGGTGTAAACGACCTGAGACGTACCTCCTTGGACTACATGAAAAGAGACATTGAGGAGCTCTCTGATTATGTAGCCTAGGCAGGTATGACCCTGACCTTGAGCAGTATCCTACCTTCACCAAGAATGATGCCACAATACAGAGATAAGATGATCAGCTTTAACAATTGGCTTAAACTCTGGTGTCATTCAAAGGGGATCCAATGTCTGTCTGCCTGGGATGAAATGCTGGACAAGCCACGCTGTTTCTAAGGGACGGCTTGCACCTGTCACCCCTGGGATTCCGGATATTGGCAAAGGCTCTTGCTACCCCCATAGTGCCTTTTTTAGGTAAGGCTCAAATTCTAAACCTACCACCCTAGAACACAAAAAACGAAAAAAACTATGGGTAATGCTGCTCAATGCCAGAAGTCTCAATCTCAAGATGCATGCACTCGAGGCCCTTCTCAGTATGGAGAACATCGATGTCTGTGCTGTGACAGAAACCTGGTTCAAGGCTCCTGAGAGCACCCCAGCACTATCAGGTTTTACCTCATATCATGCGTACCGGCCCCAAAATCCGGACAATACCAAGAAAGGAGGGGGGGTATCCATATTCATCAAGGACACCCACACCTCAAGGTTGGTGGCAATGCACGATGCATCGGAGACCATCCAGGTGCAATTAACCATAGGCAAGACTGCTCTGCAATTTGTAGCATGTTACAGGCCACCCTCGCAAACTCAGGAACCTCACATGGCCTTCCTGAAAACACTGGAGGGGATAAATGTATCTCCAAACACCATCATACTAGGTGACTTCAATTACCCTAATATAGACTGGGATCACTACTCAAGCCCAAACACTCTAGCCCAAAGGTTCCTGGAGTTCATAAACTCAAATGCCATGGAACAACTAGTCACCATCCCCACAAGAGGAGAAAACATACTTGATCTCATCATCATGAACATGGGATCACAATGTTCAACACCGAAGTATACCCCTCACTGGTGAGATCAGATCACAAACTAATCTCGCTGGAGGTCCTCATCCCGCTCCACCTGAAATAAAAAGACCACAGTGAAGAACTTCTCAAAGCCGACTTCACACTTCTAAAGACTAGTGTGGTCTCCTTTAAGGCCCCGAGCCGGGCGGTAAACATTACTCAAGCCGCTGAATCACTTACAAATGCCTTCTACCAGCACCTACAGGACTGCATGGATCAGGCAATCCCAAGCAAAACAAAGACCCTTTGTACCAAAGGCAAGCGTCCAGTCTGGTGGACCCCAGCCATAAACAAACTCTACAACAAAAGGAGGAAGCTATTACAAGATAGAGCAAAATCCTTAAAAGGTAAGACACCTTTGATCATTATAAGTAAAAAACTAAGAGCTCTCATAAAATCATCCAAAGCAAATTTTGAGAGAAAAATAGCTAAGGACTCAAAAGACAATCATAAGGACTTCTTTAGCTATGTTAGAAACCTAGGAGGAAACTCCCAGATATGCTCAGAATTAGTTCAAAATGATGTGAAGATTACTGATCCTACAGACATTGCCAACATACTGGCTGACAGGTTCAGTGCAAACTCCCCCCCCCCCAAAAGGAGAGATATCTATACCAAAGGATTGTAGCTCCCCAAATATCTCTAACGCCCAGGTGAGAACTGCTCTCTCCAAGGCAAAAAACACAGCATCCATGGGATCGGATGGTGTCCCCGGCTGTGTGCTCCACGAACTCAGTGAGGAATTAAACCCGCAGTTAGGACAGCTGTTTAATGTTAGTCTCACCTCAGGATACATACCCAGGGAGTGGCGCACGGCGACTGTGGTCCCACTTCACAAAGGCGGTGCCTCCACCGACCCTGGAAATTACCGTCCCATTAGCTTTACAAGCCTTATCTGCAAAGCCATGGAGAGGATCATAATGGAACTCATGAATAAAGACATAGGGAACTTGCAGATTTTGGATCCAACCCAGTTTGGCTTTGTCAAAGGCAGATCATGCCTTTTAAACTTGGTTGACTTTTTCGAAACAGTCACCAAGGCCATTGATGAGGGAAAGGCAGTCCATACAGCCTACCTCGACCTGGCAAAGGCCTTTGATACAATACCCCACTCAGGTATCATTGAAAAACTCATCAGCTTAAATGTAAACCCATACATCACAAGATGGGTTGCAAACTGGCTAAGTGACAGAACCCACAGGGTCAGAGTTGCTGGCGCCATGTCAGACTCAAAGCCTGTCACAAGTGGTGTCCCACAGGGTTCAGTCCTGGGACTGCTCTTGTTCGGCATCTACTTTTCTGAAGTACAAGCAAACACAGGAGGGTTATGGCTGACAAAGTTTGCAGATGACTGCAAACTGGACGCCATAGTCGAAAACACATCTGACACAGATATCCTTCAGAAGGGTCTCACAGAAATGGATAACTGGTGCCAGAGCCATGGCCTAAAGTTAAACGCCAAGAAATGCATAGTCATACCCTTCACGAAAAACAAGGTCACCCCTAGCTACCATATAAGTGGCAATCCACTGAGCACAGAAGAAGTTATCAGGGACCTGGGGACCTAGGTTGACAGTAACCTTTCGTTTGACACTCACGTTGCTAAAGTAGTTAGGAAGACCTTCTACATTGCCCACCTGATCATGAAGGGATTCACATCTAGATCAAGGGAGGTCATCGTCCCCCTATACTCATCACTCATCAGACCAATGATTGAGTACAATGCCCCATTCGGAATGTATCTGACCCGACACTTGCAGCAGCTGGAAAGGCCCCAAAAGTTCCTCACCAAAAGGATAAAGGGTCTCAAAAATATGTCTTATGCTGCCCGACTGAAAGAACTCCAGCTCTATTCAGTAAACACCGCTTGCTCAGAGGTGACCTGTGCCTGACATACAAGGCCATGTCAAACCCAGATTTGATGAACATGCTTCACCTCAAAAATCTAGATCCCTCAGAACTACAAGGGCGGAGACTTAAACCTTGACACGGTTATTAATAGGACGTGCTGGAGGGACAGATTCATCACCCAAAGACTCTATGCTGTGGAACAAAATCCCGGTACATGTGAGGCAGAGCACCTCGCTGGCCTTGTTCAAGAGGAATCTTGACCAATGGATGGGAGATCGCAGATATACCCCAGGGATTACCTCAGTGTCACTGCTAGACAGAGGCACAGCAAAATAATGGGCATAGTTTCTTCAAACTAAAGGGGTGGCAAACTATGGGCTAGGCTTATAAATGCCCTCTGGCAGATAGCCTAGTATGAACCTATGAACCTATGAATGGGGGAATTATCATTTTTAAGCTGAATTTCACTATTGCATTTGGTAGATTTGCAAGGTAAAGAAAAGGCATCTATGATTTGTTGCTGGTTTAGTGGCTTTCCAGTGATCTTTATTTCATCTTAGCTCCTGAAGTTTCACTGCATGGCTACTAAACTGCATTCCATGAGGAATGCAGGATTTGCCATGAGTGTGCTACTATTCTGTTCAACCAGCTGTCACATCTTCTGATAATAATTAGCTCTTATTTTGCAAAAAGGGATTTTCAAATATGGAAGGTATGCCCACGTCCAAAGATTTCTAAAATATAGTTTTGGAAAGTAAAAGTTTTGGATACACATTTCTGGGTTTTAAAATGGCCCACAACTTACCAACTTAGATCACCCTATGGTGATATGACAAAAATAATTCCTGCACTCCTACTGGGGACATGTTAAATATTGGCTGAGGAAACATTTATGGATGTGATATATTCAACAGTATATTTACCATTACAGCAGATATTTGAGCTAGAACATCTTGCAGCACTATAACAAAACAGAATTTAGTTAGTGATCACCCGATCTGATGCTTTTGATAGTCAGTGGTTGCCCCACTCTTTTACATGAAATTGTCTATCCTGCATTAGTAAACTACAACTAAAGAAAACTATGTTATCATAAAAAACACAATACATAAACTCAGAAACATTTTAATATCTAGCACCTCGGCTACATGCCTATGAAAGATTCATACACTTACTTAAAAAAATGCACATATTTAAATATTTAAAAAGCATTACATGACCAAAATGAATATCAATTACTTAAAGGAAAAACACTCCTGCAAATTAAAAAGCATCTTATAAAACATTTTAATGCTGAAAAAAAAACATAAATAAATTGATCAACTCTATAGAACATTTTCCAATCTAATTCATTATTTAAGCTATGTGGCTTTAAAGTGTCAAATTTCAAAATTAATTCAGCTTCCTCCTGAAGTAAAATTCCATCAGTACTATTAATTTCATGCCCAATATTAGCCTTTACCTGTAGTAATACTCATGTTTTTATAATCACTAGTTCTCCTTTATGTTTCTGAAGTCTCACCTTAAGTTTCCTTTTTGTTTTTCCATTATAACAAGGCCCACACATACATTGTATTACATAAGCTACTGATTTTGAATTACATGTAAATGAACCCTGATATTTAAAATTCTTCCCATTTATATAGTCTACTGTATAAGCTATATATTTACAGATATTACAACTACCACAGGCTGATATCCTAAAAAGTAGTGATTTATCCACAATCAATGTCTTTCTTTAATAATAACTGTACACAAACATATTATTTATACTTTTCCTTTTTTATAAGAAACAGTTTCAAATTCTGTTTCTACAATATATCATCTTCACTCAATATTTTCTACTTTTTTTAATCTGCAAAAATAGATTCCTTTCTTCTATTTTTCTAATAACCTCTAGATTATTTCTTATTTATCCCTAAAAATTCCCTTCTGTCCCTATCACATGCTTCCAATTTTTTGAGTACTGAAATATTTTCGCTAGTTGTTCTTGAATTTGGTGGAGTGCCTTTTTTTTAAGTAATTGATATTCATTGTGGTCATCTGACTATTTTAAGTATTTAAATAAATTTGTTTTTATTACGTGTGTGAGGTATGTAGCTGAGGTGCTAGATATTAAAACTTTTCTGAGTTCACCTAGTGGATTTATATATATATATATATATATATATATATATATATATAAATATACATATATATATATATATATATATATATATATATATATATATATATATATATATGTTATATATATAGTTCCCCTTCACAAGATCGAATGAATGGAAGCTCAAAATACATAATCTCGAGACCAGAATCTCGAACTTCCATTCATTCGAAATTGTGAATGGGAGCCTTAGGTTTAAAAAAATAAAAAGTTAACTTACCTTATTGCAGGGGGCCAGGTCGCCGTGTACCCTAGCAGTTTAAATGTGAATGTCCCGTGACCGCACTATAGCAGAGGAATGGTAAATCTTCTGTTTTTCGCTTATGTGTATAGCGCGGAATGGGAGATTTCCCTTTCCTTCACTATAGTGCGATCTCGGAGTAGGTATATTTAAGTAGGGGGGGTGTGGGGGGTGCAGGGGGCGAAGCCCCCCTGCAAAAATATTTGAAAGGTGTTAATTTTTTTATTTTTTTGTCCCTTTCATATGTTCAAGTTTCTCTAAATTCGAGATTCTGGTTTATGACTTTCGAGTTTAGAGAAATTCGATCATATGAAGGGGAACTATATATATAAATATATTTATATGCATCCAAACACACACAAGGAATATGTATATATATATATATATATATATATATATATATATATATATATATATATATATATATATATATCCACACACACATATGGTTCCACTTCAGAATCTCGAATTACTGAAAACTCGAACTTCATATGGTCGAGACCATATGATCAAATTTTCAGAAACTTGAAATTCCAAAGTGAAAGAACAAAAAAATAAGTAAAACACATCATTTCTGCAGGGGAGCAAGCCCCCCTGCACCCCCACACCCCCCTACTTAAATATACCAACTCCGAGATTGCACTACAGTGGGGAAAAGGGAAATCTCCCATTCTGCACTGTATGCAGAAGCACAGAATGGGAGATTTCCCATTTCCTTGCTATAGTGCAATAACGGAGATTGTATATTTAAGTAGGGAGGGTGCAGGGGGACTTGCCCCCCTGCAAAAAACTTATTTTCAACTAACATAAAATTTTATTTTTTAACACTTCACAACTTTGAGTTTCTGAAAACTAGATCATATGATCTCGACCATATGCCCAGAACCTCCCTGACATCCTGAACATGAGCTTTCCATGACTGGCTGCATATGGGAATGCCATACAGGTAAACAAAAGCATAGTTTCCTGCTAATTCTAGGATGCACTCTATCAGCCTCTGAAAAGTTGCTAAGGCATTCTTCATTCCAAAGGACATTTTTATAAACTTGTACAGCCAAATACGATCACAGATGCTGACCTCCCCCTGGTTGCAGGTGTCAAGGGTACCTAACATTATGGTAGCGTTATTGCCTCACAGCAATAGGTTCTCCAGTTCGATTACCGGCTGGGGTGCCTTCTGTGTGGAGTCTGCATGTCCTCCCTGCATTCATGTGGGTTTCCTACCACATCAAAAAGACATGCATCTGGAGCATTTCTCCCCGGGTCTCCACTGAAAATTGGCTTTGTTCCAAGTCGGACTTTCCCAGTTAACAAATGTTAAATAAATAAATAAACCCTTGCATGAGTCAGTACTGGTTAGATATTTAAGTTCACCCAGCTGCTCTAAGGTTTCATCAGTCCTCAGCATGAAGTAAGCATTTTCCTCCATGTGGCTCTTCAGTTTTCTGTAGTCCACACAGAACCTATGGCTTCCATCATTCTTTTGTACAAGGACCACTGGTAAGGCCCAGGGACTGTTGGACTCTTAAATTATTTACAGTTTTACCATCTCCTGTAGTTGCTGTCTCAGATTTGTCTAACTCTTTCAGGCATCCTGAAGAGGGCTTGTTTGGTCGGTTATTGGGGTCCTATGTCGACACAGTGCTCCACTAGGTAGGTACACCCTTGTATACCAGTAAGCATATCACAATCTTCTGGAATAATGCCAACATTTCCTGAACCTCTCTAGATGCTAGATACTGGTTTCAGGCTATCCACACACTAAGATGCCAGTACAAGCCTCACAGAAGATATATACCACCAGATCCCCCTCTAGTTCCTCCTAAAACTCATTGTAGATACTGATTACCAGGGACACTCTGCCATGATAGGACTTTATCATTGTTAAAGTGGATGAGTTAGCACTTTTGCCTCCTACCAGACCATTCTACCATGTAGTTAACATCATTCTCCTTCACACAGTAATGAAAGAACCCTGCTAGACTGCCCATACTTTGTGGTGCCTAAGAGGAATAAGCACCATCACCTGCTGTCAACAGTATAATATCTGGGTTTGCTTCTCCTGCCATTTCAGACATGTTGCTGTGATTGTGCCTGTGCCAACTGCTCCAGCGCCATCTCCATGAGGTCCTTAGCAATAGCTTAGCTATGGTGGGGCAAAAGGGGCATTTTCCTGGCCACAAAGACTCAGAGGGTGCAATATGATCAACCACCAATCATTTCAATTGTTCATAGTGCAATACCAGATTTTAAAAGATGGCATTACATTTGCAGTCAAATTTGAATGCTGTAGCACCCCATGTGTGGTCTAGCTGTAACAAGTTTAAAAAGAGAAGTTTTTTTTTAAGTTAAGCCTGAGCACCCCAGCAATCCATGCAGGTTATAAATTGTAGCAACTGTTTGCTACATTTGGTGCAAGCAGTTTGCTGCAGTTTAAATATTAAAAAAATATTTTTTAACTAAAACCTGACTGCTGTAATGCTCCATGCAGGTTATAAACTGTGACAACTGCTTGCTGCAGTTTAAAAGAGAACATTGTTTTACTATTATTTTTATTATTATTTTTTTATTGTAATATAAGGAAGGATTGATGAGGGCAGAGCACAGAAACAGGACATGAATGGCTGGGGCAGGAGGTAGGGGGCATGTCCTGTATCTGGTTATCTAGTTGGTGTGCAGTACCTGCAAGTATTGCAGAAGTTTTTTTTTTTAATTTGCTCTTCATATGAAGAGCTGAGTGGGTGGATTGCTGGTTTGTGGGACTGGCACAGGACACTGATTGAGCCAACTATGCTTCTGCAGTACTAGAACTAGCAAGTGGCAGGCTTTATACAAGAAAACTAAGGAGTACACGAGCTAAGCGGGTGAAATATTAGTGCTGCCCTTCAGCTCTAGAACATTCTCAATCAAAGCTCATTACACAGATGTAATGCCACTAAAAATAATATACACTTTGCAGTATAAAGATTAACAATGTTCTTACTTTTATAACAAGAGGCAGTGGATACCATCTTCTTTCTACAGGGTAGAGATTGGTAGGAGTTTTATTTTCGTGAAGATAGAAATTATTTGGGAAAGTGCACAGCTGAAGGGACACATGCAGGAAATGCCATATAAGGTAAATATTTTGAAAATAATCCTTTTTTATGAAACATTTTTATTAAATACAAGAATGACAAATATTTTGAAAATGGTGCTTTTTTATGAATCTTATATTTATTAAATACAAGAACTTTTGGGATTATTCTACATTTGGGGTGTATGTGCTTCAGTTTCTTGATGAGTAATTAAAGTTTCACAAAAATAATGTCATTTTTGTTTAAAGCATGCACTTTGATTACATCTAGAAACTTTACATGATTATCTGGGGATAGAAAGGGTGTCCTGTAACAGGCTATAAACTGATAGGTGGCTTTTTTTAGTATGATTTAGAGCACAATGAGCTGTGTTTATGGGTCCCTGGGAATCTGTCTACAGATTTTTAATTTGCTCTTCATAGCAAATATGGAGACACCACTACAGTTGCCATCTGGTCTGAAAGCATGGTAAACACAAAACCCAGGTATAAAGGGTGGTCTTTCTGAACATTTAAACAAAGTTTCAGTAAATGTATTGACATGTAAATGTTCCAACGTATCCTTGTTTGGCCCATCTGTGGGTTCCTTGTATGCAAAATATAAGGGCTGAAAACTATCATGTAACTGTAAGGCTAAGCTTCTTAATATCCATACAGAACAATAGCCTAGTAAGTACCTATGAACTTATGAAGCTATGGATGCACTTCAAATACATGAGTGCTTCAAGGTTTGGCATTTTGTTGTTGAGATGACTGGCATTGATCAGAGCCACTTTAATGTATCCTGTTTTGGATCTACTATATTAGGTACATTGGGATGTTCATCAGCTGGACTCAGCCTAAAAATGCACTATGAGGGTAGAAAAGTCTTTAGTCAGTATGTATTAACCCTTGAAATAAGGAATGCAGACCATCCCTGGTAAAGCAAGAAGGACTGTTCTCTCACCCTATGTTGACACATAATGGATCTCCCTGGAATGACGCCAACTATTTAGCCAGTTGTCTTTTCTTTGTACCTAGGCATCACTCCTGGAGAAGGAAGGATTTCACTTAGGACCAGAGTCTTGTACATAGTTGTGACTTGCATGGAAAGTTCTGATATGTCTTTGTATATGCCTCAGTGTTTTCTGTGCTGAGTCATTCACTCCCATGTAGATCAAGACTATATGCCATACTCATATCTGCCAAGTGAAAGGGCCTTATAGGCCCTTGAAAAATCAGATAAACTGGCACCCGAAAAACAATTCGCCATCACACTGTCCTTGTCCAGCTTACTGAGAGGAGGGTGAGTGCATCTAACTACAGCATCACCAATCAGTAAAATGTTATTTACTTGTAAACTGCGCCAGTCTAATGGATCTGAGATGACTAAAATCTGTAGGAAGTGTGACAGAAGGTGATGGGATGCTACATTTTTGCTGAAACCTAGTCTTTATTGACATAGGAGGCTTGGCAAGGACTTTTTCACTGCCTGATTGTAAGACATATTAGTGTGGGGCATTGCAGAGTGTCGTGGAAATGTGTGATTCTCACAGCCCATACCTTGTTATGAGAGTGAGGGCTATGTATGTTGGTTAAAAACTTGCATCTCTCACAAGAAGAGTGTCCTGTACCAGGTGCTGCATTGCCTAAGGATACTAAGTGTTATGAGGCAGGCATCAGAAGAAAGGCAAGCAGACTGATCTTCCATTTTAATGCAAGGACTTGGAAAATTGGTTTGAAATACTCAAAGTTCTAGATATCCAGTTAGATTATATAGTTATTATACTCTGCTGTTGAGGAAATAACTAGTTCTTCTAAATAATTATTAAATATGCACCATGCAGAGCAGGTACTAACTGCTAAGGGCAATGTGGAGCAAATTAATGTAATATGGATTCACTTCACTTTGTGGAATTGTGAGTTCATTGACAGACTAAAGTGCTTGGAAAATTCATTGACAGCATGCAATGTCGCATGATGGATATGTGATCAGAGAGAAGATCAAGTGTGTGTGTGTGTGTGTGTGTATGTGTGTGTGTGTGTGTGTGTGTGTGTGTGTGTGTGTGTGTGTGTGTGTGTGTGTGTGTGTGTGTGTGTGTGTGTGTGTGTGTGTGTGTGGGGGGTTTGTGTGTTTTTGTGTGCATGTATATGTTTGCGTGTATATGTGTGTGTGTTTGTGTGCATTTGTGTGCATGTGTTTGTGTGTGTGTATATTTATCTGTGTGGTTCATTGTGTGTGTGTTTTTGCGTGTATGTTTGTGTGTGTCCATATGCATGTATATGTATATATGTGTGTGTGTGTGTGTGTGTGTGTGTGTGTGTGTGTATGTTTATATGTATGTGTGTGCATGCGTTTGTGTGTATGCGTGTGTGTGTGTGTGTGTGTGTGTGTGTGTGTGTGTGTGTGTGTGTGTGTGTGTGTTTGCCTGTGTGGTGCATGTGTGTAAGATAAATGTGGGTTTGGAGTGGGAGTGTGTCTGGGAGTGTTTGCTGGTTAGAGTAACAGCTACTTGCAGTTGTGCATCTGTGCTACTGCATAAGGTGTGTCTGAGTGTCTTGTGTAGTTATGATGGTAGAGTTATGGAAAGGTTTTTTGTAAGGTAAAGTAAATGTTTGGGGTTAGGTCAGGGTCAAAGTTAGGGTTAGCATCCATTAGTAGGTGGTGTAGAGTGGGGATTGAGACATCAATCAGTTTACTTGTTACTGACTGGGACTTGTTCACTTTTTATCTAAGGGTTTTTGATGGATTGCCATTCAAAGTTACAGGATAACTAACTGACATCAGTTACCTTTTGAAGACAACTTCCTAGGAAAGAAAGCAGTGAGAACAGAATTTTCTGTGTAGGTGTCATAGGTTCATAGGTTCATAGGTTTATACTAGGCTATCTGCCCTAAGGCATTTATAAGCCTAGCCCAAATTTTTGTGGCTTACGCCACCCCTTATATGAAAAAATACTGTGCCCATTAGTTTGTTGTGCCTCTGTCCAGCAGTGACACAGAGATGATTCCCGGATAAACCTACGATCTCCCATCCACAGGTCAAGATTTCTCTTGAACAGAGCCAGCGAGGTGCTCTGCCTCACATGGATCGGGATTTTATTCCACAGCATAGAGAGTCTCTGAGTGATAAATCTATCCCTTCAGCACGTCCTATTTATATCCGTGCTAAGGTTTAAGTCGCTTGCTCTAGTGGTTTTGGTGGATTTGGATTTTTTGAGGTGGAGCATGTCCATTAATTCCGGGTTGGACATGGCCTTGTATGTCAGGCACATGTCACCTCTGAGCAGATGGTATGCAACTGAATAGAGCTGGAGTTTCTTCAATCTGGCAGCATATGACAGATTTTGGAGTCCCTTTATCCTTTTGGTGAGGAACTTTTGGGGTCTCTCCAATTGCTGCAGATGTCGGGTGAGATACATCCCGAATGGGGCATTGTACTCGATCATTGGTCTGATAAGTGAAGAGTACAGGGGAACAATGACCTCACTAGATCTGGCTGTGAATCCCTTCATGATCAGGTGGGCAATGTAGAAGGTCTTTCTAACCACTTTAGCAACGTGAGTGTCAAAAGAAAGGCCACTGTCAACCTGGGTCCCCAGGTCCCTGATAACCTCTTCTGTGCTTAGTGGATTGCCACCTATATGGTAGCTTGGGGTTACCTTGTTTTTCCCGAAGGGTATGACTATACATTTTTTGGCGTTTAACTTCAGGCCATGGCTCTGGCACCAGCTATCTGTTTCCGTGAGTCCCTTCTGAAGGATATCCGTGTCCGATGCACTTTCCACTATGGCACCCAGTTTGCAGTCGTCTGCAAACTTTGTCAGCCAAAGTCCTCCCATGTTGGCCTGTACTTCTGAGAAGTAGATACTGAACAATAGGGGGCCAAGGACCGAGCCCTGTGGGACACCACTTGTGACCGGCTTTGAGTCTGACATAGCGCCAGCAACTCTAACCCTGTGGGTTCTGTCCTTAAGCCAGTTTGCAACCCATCTTATGACATATGGGTTTACATTTAAGCTGGTAAGTTTTTCTACAATACCCGAGTGGGGTATTGTGTCGAAGGCCTTTGCAAGGTCAAGGTAGGCTGTATGGACTGCCTTTCCCTCATCAATGGCCTTGGTGACTGTTTCGAAGAAGGCGACCAAGTTCAAAAGGCATGATCTGCCCTTGACGAAGCCAAACTGGGTCGGGTCCAATGTCTGCAAGTCGAGTTTTCTTCAATGCATTTATAATTTAATATATTTTTGTTAAATTTGTTAGGCTGAAACAGTACAACTTGGCTATGCACACTAATTCCAGAAAATTCCATGTCAGTTCTTTCCTCTTGTATTATGAAACAAAGAAGCTTTCTAGTATATATTATGCTACTAAAATGCACATTATGAGAGCATGGCACCAGTGATGAGAGTGTGGTACTAGTGATGAGAGCGTGGTACTAGTGATGAGAGCTTGGTACTAGTGATGACAGAATGGCACAATTGATGAGAGCACAGCACTGATGATGAGACCACTGCACAACTGGTTAGACCACTGCACTGATGAGATCACTGTGCTAGTGATGAGAGCATGACACTAGTGAAGAGAGCACTACAGAGCTGAGAGTACGGCACTACTGATACGAACATGGCACTAGTGGATTCTGCAAGATGTATTCAATGTCATAACAATGAATTGTGATTGTAGTAGCAGTACAGTACTGATAAATCTCATGCTAGTGATGCGAAATGAATAAGATCAGCTGATTACTACAGTAGAATTGTGCAGCTGGTGTTAAAATTATGCCATAATAATTGTCTTGAGTTAAACTTGTATTGCACTTATACAGTATAGGTTGCCTATGTATCTGTCATGAAGAAATTAAAAAGTGCTTTGTCAGAAATAAATATACTACTCAGAGACAGCTCCACGTGGTCCTGCAGAGTGGTCCTAGCTACAGAGAACTGAGAAAAGCGACTACTTTCCAGATTTAAGTATTTTTTCTGTTTTTTACTTGGAATACCTTCTCTTGCTTATTTTAAACAAGCTTATACTGTTTTTTAACTGTTTGCTGCATTTTATAGTATCTGCACTTAAACGTTTACCTGGTCGAAAATTAATCGAAAATCTGTGTTTGTTTGTTTAATTTAACTATTGAGGCTGCCCACTAAAGTGTGCTAGCCTGTGTAACTGATTTATTGCTGCCTTCTGTATTTCTGAGTGTTTTCTATCTAAAAACAAAAAAAATAATCCTTGTTTTCCTGCCTCTCCTCGACTAGTTTAGACCAGTTTACAGGCTTTGCTGTATTCTGGGCTGTGGTGTAGTTCCTGTGTTGTCCATTACCTTACTTGGATAAGAAGGAAGTTTCTTTGCTCACCAGTGGGAGTGGGGAGCCTTGAGCAGCCTATCTGTCCCTGAAGGAAGTGACCTCAGCACAAGAGCTGTAGTAATTGGTTGTTTTGGACCATTTCTAGCTCTTTTCAAGTTCCCTGTTTAAAATCCACCTCAGAGCGTTTTTTTTCTGGCTATACTACTCAGAGACAGCTCCACATGGTCCTGCAGAGTGGTCCTAGCTACAGAGAACTGAGAAAAGTGACTACTTTCCAGATTTAAGTATTTTTTTTTTTTTACTTGGAATACCTTCTCTTGCTTATTTTAAACAAGCTTATACTGTTTTTTTAACTGTTTGCTGCATTTTATAGTATCTGCACTTAAAAGTTTACCTGGTCAAAAATTAATCGAAAATCTGTGTTTGTTTGTTTAATTTAACTATTGAGGCTGCCCACTAAAGTGTGCTAGCCTGTGTAACTGATTTATTGCTGCCTTCTGTATTTCTGAGTGTTTTCTATCTAAAAAAAAAAAAAAAAATAATCCTTGTTTTCCCGCCTCTCCTTGACTAGTTTAGACCAGTTTACAGGCTTTGCTGTATTCTGGGCTGTGGTGTAGTTCCTATGTTGTCCATTACCTTACTTGGATAAGAAGGAAGTTTCTTTGCTCACCAGTGGGAGTGAGCAGCCTATCTGTCCCTGAAGGAAGTGACCTCAGCACAAGAGCTGTAGTAATTGGTTGTTCTGGACCATTTCTAGCTCTTTTCAAGTTCCCTGTTTAAAATCCACCTCAGAGCATTTTTTTCTGGCTATACTACTCAGAGACAGCTCCACGTGGTCCTGCAGAGTGGTCCTAGCTACAGAGAACTGTGAAAAGCGACTACTTTCCAGATTTAAGTATTTTTTCTGTTTTTTACTTGGAATACCTTCTCTTGCTTATTTTAAACAAGCTTATACTGTTTTGTTAACTGTTTGCTGCATTTTATAGTATCTGCAATTAAAAGTTTACCTGGTTGAAAATTAATCGAAAATCTGTGTTTGTTTGTTTAATTTAACTATTGAGGCTGCCCACTAAAGTGTGCTAGCCTGTGTAACTGATTTATTGTTGCCTTCTGTATTTCTGAGTGTTTTCTATCTAAAAAAAAAAAAAAAAATAATCCTTGTTTTCCTGCCTCTCCTCGACTAGTTTAGACCAGTTTACAGGCTTTGCTGTATTCTGGGCTGTGGTGTAGTTCCTGTGTTGTCCATTACCTTACTTGGATAAGAAGGAAGTTTCTTTGCTCACCAGTGGGAGTGGGGAGCCTTGAGCAGCCTATCTGTCCCTGAAGGAAGTGACCTCAGCACAAGAGCTGTAGTAATTGGTTGTTTTGGACCATTTCTAGCTCTTTTCAAGTTCCCTGTTTAAAATCCACATTGGCGTGGCTTTGCACGATTGTGTGCATAGCGCAGCACCGGTTAAACTGGGTTAAACTTTTCCTGGCTCCGCCAAGTCTGCTCTTCAAATTTTCCATTAGAAAGCTCTACTCTTAGAATAACCAGTTTACTCGTTATATTATAAGCATAGCACTTGTTCTCTAAGCTACTCTTCTAAGCAAGCACTCTCAAACTCAAGTAGCACTACATCCACCTACCACCCCAACCACTTCCCTTAAAGGCACAGCACATAATATTCTAGCATGTTGAGTGGTAGATTGCTAGCATCTTCTCCTGCTCAGCTGGTTAATCTGGGAATCTTGAGACAATGCTATAATTGTCTCATGTACACAGACAACCCTCTCCTCCTCCCAACAAACACAAATACATGTGAGAGATGCAACTATATAGCCAAACTGGAGGCTGAACTCTCTCAACTCAGGACTGGCAAGACCAGACAGGAGGAGAAGGTAACCACACACACAACAAACCCAGTCACACATAGACCTACCCCAACTGCAAATCAAGCACATAATAACACAAAACATACTGGAGACTCTATTAAAAAACTTACTAAAACAACAGAGGCTCCCAAAGCAGACACCCAAAAATCCACCACCTCAAAACATAACACATGCAACACATACTTCAATAAATTGGTGTGTCAATAAATCACAGCCCTTAAGGCCTAACACTATGCCTGATACACTAGTGATAGGTGACTCTATAGTCAGACACACTGACGTCCCACTTACCAGGCTGAGCAAGGAGAGGGTAATGGTAAGCTGCCTATCGGGGGCTAGGATCCGCCATAAAACACACGCACTCAGGTCACTCAAAAGCACGTACAAATATGACTCCATCATTGCCCATGCTGGCGTGAATGACTTGAGACGTACCTCCTTGGACTACATGAAAAGAGACATTGAGGAGCTCTCTGATTATGTAGCCCAGGCTGGTATGACCCTGACCCTGAGCAGCATCCTGCCCTCATGAAGAATGATGCCACAATACAAAGACAAGATGATCAGCTTTAATAATTGGCTCAATTACTGGTGTCATTCTAGGGGGATCCAATGTCTGTCTGCTTGGGATGACATGCTGGACAAGCCACGCTGCTTCACAAGGGATGGCTTGCACCTGTCACCACTGGGCTTCCGGATATTGGCTAAGGCTCTTGCCACCCCCATAGTACCTTTTTCAGGCAAGGCTCAAAAGACGAACTCACCTCCTTAGAAAACAAAAATGGAAAAAAATTAAGGGTAATGCTGCTCAATGCCAGAAGTCTAAATCTCAAGATGCAGGCTCTCGAAGCACTCCTCAGTATGGAGAACATCGATGTCTGTGCTGTAACTGAGACCTGGTTCAAGGCTCCTGAGAGCACCCCAGCGCTACCAGGCTTTACCTCATATCATGCTTTTCGGCCCCAAAACCCGGGCTGAACCACAAAGGGAGGGGGAGTGTCCATATTCATCAAGGATACCCACACCTCTAGGTTAGTGGCAACTCATGAAGCATCGGAGACCATCCAGGTGCAGCTAACCATAGGCAAAACTGCTATACAACTGGTTGCATGTTACAGACCACCCTCCCAATCTCAAGAACCCCACTCAGCCTTCCTGAAGACATTGGAAGATATGAATGTCTCATACCATCATATTGGGAGACTTCAACTACCCTAACATAGACTGGGTGCACTATTCTAGCCCTAACACCCTATCCCAAAGGTTCCTGGAATTCATAAACTCAAATGCAATGGAACAGCTAGTCACCTCTCCCACAAGGGGGGATAATATACTAGACCTGATCATCACAAACATGGGGACAAAATGCTCCACACCGGAAGTATTGCCCTCACTGGTGAGATCTGACCACAAACTAATCACCCTGGATATACATTTACCACCTCCACCCCCAGCACAAAAGACTACAGTGAGAAACTTCTCAAAAGCCAACTTTACACTTCTCAAGACTGAGATGGTATAATTTAAGCCCTCAGGGCCAATGGAAACCACATCCCACAATGCTGAATCCTACACAAATGCTTTCTACGGACATCTCCAAGAGTGCATGGATCATGCAATCCCAAATAAAACCAAGACCCTCTCCACCAAAGGAAAGCGTCCTGTCTGGTGGACCCCAGCCATAAACAAATTGTATAACAAAAGAAGGAAGTTACTGCAAGACAGAGCAAAATCCCATAAAGGGAAGGCATCTCTGATCAGCACTAGTAGAAAGCTACGTTCTCTCATAAAAATATCCAAGGACAACTTTGAGAGAAAAATCACCAAGGACACTAAAGATAACCACAAGGCATTCTTCAGTTATGTTAGAAACCTGGCGAAACACTCAGATATGCTCAGAGTTGGTACACAACGACAAAAAATTTACCGAACCCACAGATATTGCCAACATTCTGGCAGACAGGTTCAGTCAAATTTCTCCCCTCCCTCACCTCCAAAAGAAGAAATACTCATCCCAGCTGAATGTAACCTCCCTGTCATCTCTGATGTCCAGGTGAGAACTGCCCTCAACAAAGCAAAAAACACAGCATCTATGGGACCTGATGGTATCCCCGGCTGCGTGATACATGAACTCCAAGAGGAGCTAAACCCGCATATAAAAATGTTATTTAACCTTAGCCTTACTACAGGATATGTACCTGAACACTGGCATACAACAACAGTGGTACCACTCCACAAGGGAGGCTCCACTACAGACCCTGGAAACTACCGCCCCATAAGCTTGACCAGCCTGGTTTGCAAAGCTATGGAAAGAATTATTATGGAACTCATAAACAACAACATTGGGGACCTACAGACACTTGATCCCACCCAGTTTGGCTTTGTAAAAGGCAGATCCTGCCTTTTGAACCTGGATGACTTTTTCGAAACAGTCACTAGAGCCATTGATGAGGGCAAGACAGTCAATACAGCCTACCTGGACTTGGCTAAAGCCTTCGACACAATACCCCACTCGGGGATCATAGAAAAGCTAAACAGCTTAAAAGTAAATCCATATGTCACAAGATGGGTTGCAAACTGGCTAAAGAACAGAACCCATAAAGTCATGATTGCGGGAGCCATGTCAGACACAAAGCCAGTCACAAGTGGTGTCCCACAGGGCTCTGTCCTGGGACCCCTCTTGTTCAGCATTTACTTCTCAGATGTGAAAGCAAACATGGGAGGGTTGTGGCTGACAAAGTTCGCAGATGACTGCAAACTAGGCACCATAGTCAATACACCAGCTGACACATACATCCTACAGAAAGGCCTCACCGAAATGGACAACTGGTGCCAGAATCACGGCCTTAAACTGAATGCCAAAAAATGTATAGTCATCCCCTTTGGGAAAAACAAAATACCCACAAATTATCACATAGACAGTAACCCACTGAGTACCGAAAAGTAATCAGAGACCTGGACCTGGGGACCCAAGTTGATAGTGACCGCTCATTTGACACCCACATTGCCAAAGTGGTTAGAAAGACTTTCTACCTTGCCCACCTTATCATGAAGGGGTTCACATCCAGATCAAAGGAGGTCATCGTGCCCCTGTACTCCTCCCTTATCAGGCCCATGATTGAGTACAATGCCCCATTTGGTATGTACCTCACCCGGCACTTACAACAGCTAGAGAGACCCCAGAAGTACCTCACCAAGAGGATCAAGGGTTTCCAACATATGTCATATGCTGCCAGGCTAAAGAAACTCCAGCTCTATTCAGTAGCATACCGCCTGCTCAGAGGTGATCTGTGCCTGACATACAAGGCCATGTCCAACCAGGAATTGATGGACATGCTCCACCTCAACCAATCAAAATCCATAAGAACCATGAGAGCCAAAGATTTAAACCTCATACAAACATGAATAGAACATGCTGGAGGGACAGATTCATAACTCAGAGGCTTCCCATACTCTGGAACAAAATCCCAGTCCATATTAGGCAGAGCCCCTCACTGACTCTCTTCAAGAGAAATCTTGATGAGTGGATGGGAGATCGTGGGTTTACCCCAGGGGTCACCCCTGTATCGCTACTTAACAGAGGCACAGTAAACTAATTTTAATAAGGGGGTCTTCAATGTGTCACTACTAGACAAAGGCACAGTATTCTAAATTTATTCTATACACCTTAGTACCACTACATGGGGTGGCGAAAGCCACATCTCTAGGGCTAGGCTTGCAAATGCCTCAGGGCAGATAGCCTAGTACTAAACTATGAAACTATGGAACTATGACTGTAGGTCTGAAAGCAAGCTTCAGTGACACAAACATATGACTTCAGCAATACTCTCTTTGTTTTGTTGTAAATGAGTAAGGTATGCCACACTGATAAAACTGATCTCATTCTACAAAAGTTATCAAGTAAATATTGGGCATTTAAAAATGGATACTTTGCTATCATTTATCTGTATTTATTGCCATAGTTAAGTGTTCTGCAAATAGGAATCCATTTATTTGGGACTAAACCAGGATTATGGATGAGAAGTACTCTTTTGGGGGACTATTTAGAGAAACATGGCATAACTCAGACTAGTTTAAAGTGACTTGTTGCAACATTTCCTGTACTTTTTGGAAATGAGGTGTTTCACAGTACTGATTACTCAAGAATGAGGTATTCACCCTCATTATCAAAAGGTAGGTGGAAGCCAAGTGCAGTAAGGACAGCAGTGATTGTCAGTGTGTGCGTGCGCGCGTGTGTGTGTGTGTGTGTGTGTGTGTGTGTGTGTGTGTGTGTGTGTGTGTGTCCATTTGTCTATTTAGCATATGCATCTACATTAAATCTTAGGAGCCAGGGATAGTAGAAAACAGGAGTAGCTGACATAGTTTTGCTACGGTAGATACAGTACATTTTGTCTGTTTATAGTGTTTGGATTCTGTTTATCAAGAAATAGCCAAAGCAACTTTACATTACTGGTAAGCTTTCAGTATGTAGCCTGGAAATACAACCATATGTCTCGGTGTTATACACTTTCAGAACAAACTTCTATTTTGTGAAATGTATGTATTACCTTACCTTAAGGGAGAAACAACAGCTTCACTGATATGTGAGCTCATGAGCACATTTCTTCTCTGCTTAAAATGAGACTTATACTCCCGTTAACTAGTTTGCTAGGAATAACATCACAGCGACCACAAAATCTGACATACAGATTTCTCTAACATCAACAAAAAAAGTTTATTTGATGCAGCTTTATCTCAGCTCAGGAGATGTCTGTGTTCAATGCTTATCAGTGAATTGCAGTGAAGAAAATACAAAACGGTTTCTGAGCCTACAAAGTCTTATGTATGCAAATATACAGAGCTGTATGTCAAAGACAAAAACCTCAACAAAATGAAGGGTAAAAATAAGCATTTAAATAATACATGTGGCCTTGTGATTAGTTATTATCCTTAAGATATACAACTTTGCTGACTATGCCCTAAACATATAGCCCAATATAAAGTCACCCTTCTCAAAATGAATAAAAAAGAGGTAAAAAAACAAAACACCACTTGTATCAAATAGGAGGTGATCTCACGAAACTACCAGTCATATTGCTATTCATATTTTATTCTTCTTGCCAGTAAAACAACATCTATAAAGGAAAATATAGTTATTGATCCCCTGAAGACAAATTGCAACTGATGATTGTTCTATTACTTTGAGAAGGAAAACAAGAATAAGTCCAGCTGTTTTAGCCCAGTGATACGGCGACCAAAGCTGTCTCTTGTGTGTGTTGTGTATGCACATGCCTACAGGTGTATATTTTTACCTAATACTCACTCGCATCCAATAATTTTTCTGATGTCAGTTTTGAGCACTGTTCAAGAAAAGAAAACAAATACTAGAGATTTTTAATAAGAAAAGCTATAAGTTAATGTATGTATTACTTTCTACATTTTGTTGGTTTGTGTGCATATACAACATTTCCTTAGCATTTAAGATATCATTTCAAAATAGCATACAAGTGAATAAAAAACTGTATGATTGTACACCTGAAAACAAACTACAAGTATTTTAATTAATATAATTATATGATCATAGGAGATTACTAGGATATCGACCCGGAGGACATATTCAGCCTAGCCATTTCAACCTAATGTAATAACTGTCGGAGTACTAGTCAATACCCAAGATTTCAGTTAGTGATGACTGCCCATGTTCAGGAGGGTTGTGGGCACTACCTGCAGTAAGAATTTACTGTGCTCCATCCACTAGTCCAGGTTACTCTTGAACAGTGTGATAGAGGTGCTCTGTTTCACAAGAATTGGTAGCCTATTCCAAAGACAAGGCAGTCACTGGGAGACAAATCTGTACCTCCAGCATGTTCTGTTTAAGTCACAGGCTATATTCAAGTCCCTGGAATGGGTAGCCCTAGACCCATTTGATTTATGGATATGCAGTAAGTTCATTAGGTTTGGGTCTTGGGTTGCTCTGTAGGCCAGGCATAAGTCTTCCCTGAGAAGTCTATACGATACAGAGTATAGTGACAGGGACTTTAGTTGGTCCGTAAAGGCCCTTGATCTTCTTTGTTAGAAACCTCTGAGGTCTCTCTAATTGCTGCAGGTGCTTAGTACAGTACATACTGAATGGGGCGTTATACTCAATTATAGGCCGGTTAAGTGATGAGTATGGGGGAGGTTATAACTTCTTTTGTTCTCGAGGTGATGCCTTTACTAATCAAGTGTGCTACATGGAAAGGTTTCCTTACAGTGGTAGACACATGGTGGTTGAAGTTAAGGTTGCAGTCAACCTGTGAGCCCAGATCCCTTACCCCTTCATGGGTAGTTAGGGTATTGTTGTTGATTTGATAATGTGAAGGGACATTGTTTATGCTGAAGGGAATGAGGATGCATTTCTTTGCATTCAGTTTGAGATCGTGACTAATACACCAGTCGTTGGTCTGTGCGAGAACCTCCTGTAGTACACTAACATCATTTGGGGATTCAGTGATTGCACCTAGTTTGCAGTCATCAGCAAACTTGGTCAGCCACAGCCCTTTAGTTTTGACCTGAACTTCTGAGAAGTATATACCAAACAGTAGGGAGCCCACCACTGATGCCTGTGGCACTCCACTGGTAACAAGTCTCTGGTTGATGTGGAGTCACCTACTTTGATAGTGTATGCCCGATTTGTATGATTTGTGAGCCAGTTGGCAACCTATCTTACAACAAAGGGATTTACATTCAGTTTGCTAAGTTTATTGGTAATACCTGAATGTGGGATTGTGTTGAAAGCCTTTGCCAAGTTAAGGTATGCTGTGTGCACAGATTTGCCCTCATCAATGGCCCTTTCACACTTTTAAAGAAATCCACCAGATTTAACAGGCAGGATCTGCCCTTTGCAAAGCTGAATTGGGTAGGATTCAGGGTTTGGAGGTCACCTATGTCTTTATTTATGAGGTCCATAATGATACTTTCCATGGCCTTACAGATGGAGGCTGGTCAGGCTTATGGGTCTGTAATTCCCTGTGTCTATTGCTAGGCTGCCTATGTGGAGGGGAATAACTGCAGTTGTTCTCCATTTCACAGGAACAAAGCCTGTGGTTAGGCTATGATTGAAAAGGGTAGTTACTGGTGATATTAGTCCATGTTTTCGCCTGTTCAGAAGACAGCCTGGGATGTCATCTGGTCCCATATAGGCCGTGTTATTTGCCTTGGACAGGGTTTGAGGACCTGTTCTTCAGATATGTAAAGTGGGGGTGGGGGAGTATGGGGGAGGGTTTGTTGTACGTTAGGAGGGAATAAGGGAGTGAAATTTTCACCAAATCTATCCACTAACAGGTTCTTTATCTCTGTGGGGTCAGTGTGTGTGTGATACTGTTGACCACCAGTTCTGCACATGCTTGGGTACTACTCTTTAGGAGAAGGAAACATGTCTCACCATGAAAACGTGAAAGCAAAATCAGCACAATTTTCTTCAGCGCAAGAAGCCCCTGTCCTCTATTGTTAAAAAAAAAAAAGGTTTCCTTACAGTGGTAGACACATGGTGGTCGAAGTTAAGGTTGCAGTCAAACTGTGATCCCAGATCCCTTACCCCTTCATGGGTAGTTAGGGTATTGTTGTTGATTTGATAATGTGAAGGGACATTGTTTATGCTGAAGGGAATGAGGATGCATTTCTTTGCATTCAATTTGAGATCATGACTAATACACCAGTCGTTGGTCTGTGTGAGACCCTCCTGGAGTATACTAGCATCATTTGGGGATTCAGTGATTGCACCTAGTTTGCAGTCGTCAGCAAACTTGGTCAGCCACAACCCTTTAGTTTTGACCTGAACTTATAGGTTCATAGGTTCATAGGTTCATACTAGGCTATCTGCCCGAGGGCATTTACAAGCCTAGCCCATAGTTTTGTGGCTTACGCCACCCCTTTAGTTTGGGGAACTATGCCCATTATTTTGCTGTGTCTCTGTCGAGCAGTGACACTGAGGTAATCCCTGGAGTATATCTGCGATCTCCCATCCATTGGTCAAGATTTCTCTTGAACAAGGCCAGCGAGGTGCTCTGCCTCACATATACCGGGATTTTGTTCCACAGCATAGGGAGTCTTTGGGTGATGAATCTATCCCTCCAGCATATCCTATTAATAGCCATGTCGAGGTTTAAGTCTCCCGCCCTTGTGGCTCTGATGGATCTAGATTTTTTGAGGTGAAGCATGTTCATCAAATCAGGGTTTGACATGGCCTTGTATGTCAGGCACAGGTCACCTCTGAGCACTGAATAGAGCTGGAGTTCTTTCAGTCGGGCAGCATAGGACAGATTTTTGAGACCCTTTATCCTTTTGGTGAGGAACTTTGTGGCCTCTCCAGCTGCTGCAAGTGTCGGGTCAGATACATTCGAATGGGGCATTGTACTCAATCATTGGTCTGATGAGTGATGAGTATAGGGAGACTATGACCTCTCTTGATCTAGATGTGAATCCCTTCATGATAAGGTGGGCAATGTAGAAGGTCTTCCTAACTACTTTAGCAACATGGGTGTCGAATGACAGGCTGCTGTCAACCTGGGTCCCCAGGTCCCTGATAACTTCTTCTGTGCTCAGTGGATTGCCACCTTTATGGTTGCTAGGGGTAACCTTGTTTTTCCTGACTATACATTTTTTGGCATTTAACTTTAGGCCATGGCTCTGGCACCAGTTATCTGTTTCTGTGAGACCCTTCTGAAGGATATCTGTGTCAGATGTGGCACCCAGTTTGCAGTCGCCTGCAAACTTTGTCAGCCATAACCCTCCTGTGTTTGCTTGTACTTCGGAAAAGTAGATGCCAAACAAGAGTGGACCCAGGACTGAGCCCTGTGGGACACCACTTGTGACAGGCTTTGAGTCTGACATGGTGCCAGCAACTCTGACCCTGTGGGTTCTGTCACTCAGCCAGTTTGCAACCCATCTTGTGATGTATGGGTTAACATTTAAGCTGATGAGTTTTTCAATGATACCCGAGTGGGGTATTGTATCGAAGGCCTTTGCCAGATCGAGGTAGGCTGTATGGACTGCCTTTCCCTCATCAATGGCCTTGGTGACTGTTTCGAAAAAGTCAACCAAGTTTAAAAGGCATGATCTGCCTTTGACAAAGCCAAACTGGGTTGGATCCAAAGTTTGCAAATTCCCTATGTCTTTATTTATGAGATCCATTATGATCCTCTCCATGGCTTTGCAGATAAGGCTTGTCAAGCTAATGGGCCGGTAATTTCCAGGGTCGGTGGAGGCACCACCTTTGTGAAGTGGGACCACAGTCACTGTGCGCCACTCCCTGGGTATGTATCCAGAGGTGAGACTATGATTAAACAGCTGTCCTAACTGTGGGTTTAATTCCTCGTTGAGTGCGTGGAGCACACAGCCGGGGACACCATCAGGTCCCATGGATGCTGTGTTTTTTGCCTTGGAGAAAGCAGTTCTCACTTTAGAGATGTTTGGGGCTGCAATCGCTTGGTATAGATATCTCTCCTTTTGGGGGGGGGGGAGAAGTTAGCACTGAACCTGTCAGCCAGTATGTTGGCAATGTCTGTAGGATCAGTAATCTTCACATCATTTTGAACTAATTCTGAGCATATCTGGGAGTTTCCTCCCAGGTTTCTAACATAGCTAAAGAAGGCCTTATGATTGTCTTTTGAGTCTTTAGCTATTTTTCTCTCAAAATTTGCTTTGGATGATTTTATGAGAGCTCTTAGTTTTTTACTTATAGTGATCAAGGGTGTCTTACCTTTTAAGGATTTTGCTCTATCTTGTAGTAGCTTCCTCCTTTTGTTGTAGAGTTTGTTTATGGCTGGGGTCCACCGACTGGACGCTTGCCTTTGGTACAAAGAGTCTTTGTTTTGCTTGGGATTGCCTTATCCATGCAGTCCTGCAGGTGCTGGTAGAAGGCATTTGTAAGTGATTCAGCGGCTTGAGTACTGTTTTCCGGGCCTTAAAGGAGACCACACTAGTCTTTAGAAGTGTGAAGTCGGCTTTGAGAAGTTCTTTACTGTGGTCTTTTATTTCAGGAGGGGTGGGATGAGGACCTCCAGCGAGATTAGTTTGTGATCTGATCTCACCAGTGAGGTATACTTCTGGTGTTGAACATTTTGCTCCCATGTTCGTGATGATGAGATCAAGTATGTTTTCTCCTCTTGTGGGGATGGTGACTAGTTGTTCCATGGCATTTGAGTTTATGAATTCCAGGAACTTTTGGGCTAGGGTGTTTGGGCTTGAGTAGTGTTCCCAGTCTATATTAGGGTAATTGAAGTCACCTAGTATGATGGTGTTTGGAGATACATTTATTCCTCCAGTGTTTTCAGGAAAGCCATGTGAGGTTCCTGAGTTTGTGAGGGTGGCCTGTAACATGCTACAATTTGCAGAGCAGTCTTGCCTATGGTTAATTGCACCTGGATGGTCTCCGATGCATCGTGCGTTGCCACCAGTCTTGAGGTGTGGGTGTCCTTGATGAATATGGATAGCGGCCTCCTTTCTTGGTCTTGTCCCGATTTTGGGGCCGGAATCCATGATATGAGGCAAAACCTGATAGTGCTGGGGTGCTCTCAGGAGCCTTGAACCAGGTTTCTGTCACAGCACAGACATCGATGTTCTCCATACTGAGAAGGGCCTCGAGTGCGTGCATTTTGAGATTGAGACTTCTGGCATTGAGCAGCATTACCTTTAGTTTTTTTCCTTTTTTGTGTTCTAGGGTGGTAGGTTTAGAATTTGAGCCTTGCCTAAAAAGGCACTATGGGGTGGCAAGAGCCTTTGCCAATATCCGGAATCCCAGGGTGACAGGTGCAAGCCCTTGTGAAGCAGCGTGGCTTGTCCAGCATGTCATCCCAGGCAGACAGACATTGATCCCCTTTGAATGACACCAGAGTTTAAGCCAATTGTTAAAACTGATCATCTTATCTCTGTATTGTGGCATCATTCTTGGTGAAGGTAGGATACTGCTCAAGGTCAGGGTCATACCTGCCTGGGCTACATAATCAGAGAGCTCCTCAATGTCTCTTTTCATGTAGTCCAAGGAGGTATGTCTCAGGTCGTTTACACCAGCGTGGACAATGACTGAGTCGTACTTGTACCTGCTGTTGAGAGACCTGAGTGCTTGCGTTATGTGGCGGATTCTAGCGCCCGACAAGCAGCTTACTGTGACCTTCTCCTTGCTCAGTCTGGTGAGTGGGACGTCAGTGTGTCTGACTATGGAGTCACCAATGACTAGTGTGTCTGGAATTGTGTTTGGCCTTAGGGGCTGTGACTGTTTGACACTCTGACTGTGAGGTCTATGTGTTGCAGGTGTTGTGTTCTGAGGTGGTAGTTGTTTGGGTGTCTGCTTTGGTGGCCTCTGCTGTTTTGGTAGATTTTTGATCAGAGCATCCGAGTATGACTTTGTGTGTTTATGTGTATGATTTGAGGTTGTGATGGTACTATGTGAGACTGGGTCTATAGTGTGTGTGGTAACCTTCTCCTCCTGACTGGTCTTGCCAGTCCTATGTTGAGAGAGCTCAGCCTCCAGTTTGGCCATGTAGTTGCATCTCTCACATGTATTTGTGTTTTGTGGGAGGAGGAGATGGTTGTCTGTGTACATGAGGCAATTGTAACATTGCCTCAATATTCCCAGGTTCACCAGCTGAGCAGGAGAGGACACTAGCAACTGATCCCTCGACATGCTAGAAGGAATAGACAAAAACTTTAAAAGAGACTCCGGGGGATGTGGGTGACCGAGAAATGGGGTTTGCCTTTTTGGGGTACTATCTATAACAAGAGTGCTGTATCAAGGTGATAAGTACTGTAGGAGCAAGTGCTAGGTTTTACAGATAGAGTATAGTCTACTTGGCGTCAAGTAGAGATGATCTTTTTAGTTATAGGATACGCTGATTAGATCAGTAGTATAGTTCGAGGAAGGTAGTTTTAAGGGAAAATTTGAAGAGTGGACTTTAGTTAGCCCGAATAGTTTAAACCTGCTTAACCGCCGCTGCCCTAGTGTGCAACGGTGGCTAAACCGCGCTTTATAGCAGGGGGCTGGAAAAGACAGGAAATGACCCAAAATGGCCAATAAACTACAAGTTACTGCCTTAAACCACTCCTCTAAGGACAAACAGGCAGCTCAGTACTCCCCACTCTCACTGGTGAGTAAAGAAACTTCCCCCTGACCAAACAAGGAAAATGGAGAAACACAGGAACCAAGACAAAGCCCAGGGATCAGCAAAAAATGGTCTCTGGAACACTAGTTAGGAAAGTATGGAAAACAAGGATATTTTTTTTGTTTTTTTTCAAGTTTTTTTTACAGAAAGGCAGAAAACACAATAAATGCTATAATTTTCGACTAATTGCTATTAAAAGCTAGTACAATTGAGTGTATTAGCCTGTAGTTTAACTTTTAGGCAAAACTTAAACTAGCAAGTGCAGTAAACAGTTTTAGCTTATAAAGACAGTAAAAACAGTGCAAACTTTGATAAAACAAGATAACAGTAGTCGAAAGTCACAAAAGGTCGAAAAAGCCAAGGAAAATACTTAAAATCTGGAAAGGTAGTCTTTTCTGGTCTCTGCTGCTAGAGGAACACTGCTGGCCACCACGAGGAGCTGTGCTGAGTTCTCAATAGCTGGAAAGGCCCGCCGCTTTATAGCAGGGGCTGGAAAAGACAGGAAATGACCCAAAATGGCCAATAAACTACAAGTTACTGCCTTAAACCACTCCTCTAAGGACAAACAGGCAGCTCAGTACTCCCCACTCTCACTGGTGAGTAAAGAAACTTCCCCCTGACTAAACAAGGAAAATGGAGAAACACAGGAACCAAGACAAAGCCCAGGGATCAGCAAAATCTGGTCTCTGGAACACTAGTTAGGAAAGTATGGAAAACAAGGATATTTTTTTTGTTTTTTTCAAGTTTTTTTTTACAGAAAGGCAGAAAACACAATAAATGCTATAATTTTCGACTAATTGCTATCAAAAGCTAGTACACTTGAGTGTATTAGCCTGTAGTTTAACTTTTAGGCAAAACTTAAACTAGCAAGTGCAGTAAACAGTTTTAGCTTATAAAGACAGTAAAAACAGTGCAAACTTTGATAAAACAAGCAAAAACAGTAGTCGAAAGTCACAAAAGGTCAAAAAAGCCAAGGAAAATACTTAAAATCTGGAAAGGTAGTTTTTCTGGTCTCTGCTGCTAGAGGAACACTGCTGGCCACCACGAAGAGCTGTGCTGAGTTCTCATTAGCTGCAAAAGCCCGCCAAAACGCTTTATAGCAGGGGCTGGAAAAGACAGGAAATGACAAATGGCCAATAAACTACAAGTTACTGCCTTAAACCACTCCTCTAAGGACAAACAGGCAGCTCAGTACTCCCCACTCTCACTGGTGAGTCAAGAAACTTCCCCCTGACCAAACAAGGAAAATGGAGAAACACAGGAACCAAGACAAAGCCCAGGGATCAGCAAAATCTGGTCTCTGGAACACTAGTTAGGAAAGTATGGAAAACAAGGATTTTTTTTTGTTTTTTTCAAGTTTTTTTTACAGAAAGGCAGAAAACACAATAAATGCTATAATTTTCGACTAATTGCTATCAAAAGCTAGTACACTTGAGTGTATTAGCCTGTAGTTTAACTTTTAGGCAAAACTTAAACTAGCAAGTGCAGTAAACAGTTTTAGCTTATAAAGACAGTAAAAACAGTGCAAACTTTGATAAAATGAGCAAAAACAGTAGTCGAAAGTCACAAAAGGTCGAAAAAGCCAAGGAAAATACTTAAAATCTGGAAAGGTAGTCTTTTCTGGTCTCTGCTGCTAGAGGAACACTGCTGGCCACTACGAGGAGCTGTGCTGAGTTCTCAATAGCTGGAAAAGCCCGCCAAAACGCGCTTTATAGCAGGGGGCTGGAAAAGACAGGAAATGACCCAAAATGGCCAATAAACTACAAGTTACTGCCTTAAACCACTCCTCTAAGGACAAACTCTAAGGACAGACTTCTGAGAAGTATATACCAAACAGTAGGGAGCCCACCACTGATGCCTGTGGCACTTCACTGGTAACAAGTCTCTGGTTGATGTGGAGTCACCTACTTTAATAGTGTATGTCCAGTTTGTATGATTTGTGAGCCAGTTGGGAACCTGTCTTACAACGAAGGGGTTTACATTCAGTTTGCTAAGTTTATTGGTACTACCTGAATGTGGGGTTGTGTTGAAAGCCATTGCCAAGTCAAAGTATGCTGTGTGCACAGATTTGCCCTCATCAATGGCCCTGTCACACTTTCAAAGAAATCCACCAGATTTAACAGGCAGGATCTGCCCTTTGTGAAGCTGAATTGGGCAGGATCCAAGGTTTGGAGGTCACCTATGTCTTTATTTATGAGGTCCATAATGATACTTTCCATGGCCTTACAGGTGTGGCTGGTCAGGCTTATGGGTCTGTAATTCCCTGCGTCTATTGCTAGGCCACCTTTGTGGTGGGGAATAACTGCAGTTGTTCTCCATTTTACAGGAACAAAGCCTGTGGTTAGGCTGTGATTGAAAAGGGTACTTACTGGTGATGTTAGCTCATGTTTTTGCTTGTTCAGAAGTCACCCCGGGATGTCATCTGGTCCCATATAGGCCATGTTGTTTGCCTTGGACAGGGTTTGAGGACCTGTTCTTCAGATATGTAAAGTGGGGGTGGGGGAGTTTGGGGGAAGGTTTGTTGTAAGTTAGGAGGGAATAAGGGAGTGAAATTTTCACCAAATCTATCCACTAACAGGTTCTTTATCTCTGTGGGGTCAGTGTGTGTGTGTGTGTGTGTGTGTGATACTGTTGACCACCAGTTCTGCACATGCTTGGGTTCTACCCTTTAGGGTACATACATAGCTGTAAAAGGCCTTATGGTTATCCTTGGTAGTACTTGCTAGGTTTCTCTCAAAGGAGCTCTTGGAGGATTTGACAAGTTGTCGTATTTGCCTGTTAAGGCTGAAGAGGGTGCTTTTCTATTGTTGGGTCCTTGCCATTGTTTTCTTGGACAGCAACTTTTTGTACTTATTGTAGAGTTTGTTGATGCTCGAAGTCCACCATGGAAGCTTGATTTTACTTGGGGCTCTGGCTTTGATTTTATCTGGTACAGCTGAGTTTATACACTTTTGCAAGTGATTGTACAGGGCATTAGTATAAGCTTAGCGTAGTCATGACTTTCAGCTTGGTATGGGGCTTGGAATGCATTTATACATTTACTTAGGAGGGTATAGTTTGTGTTGGTGAAGTTCTTTAGTCTGATTTCACCCTTTGTGAGTTCTGGTATTAGTGTCAGTTCAAAGGTGACTGATTTGTGGTCAATTTTAACTAATGAGGGTCCAACAGTTGCAGCAGTGCACCTGTTTGACATGTTGGTGAGGAACAGAGCTAGAATGTTTGTTCCTCTTGTCGGGGTATGGACAATTTGTTCCAGGGCATTTGAATTCACAATGTCAAGGAACTTTTGTACTAGCAAGTTTGGGCTACGGTAGGTTTTCCAATTGATGGTGGGATAATTGAAATCCCCCATAACCAGAATGTTTGGTAAAATTTAGATTATCTTCAGTTTCGTTAAGTAGGCTTTGTGGGTGTCTTGACCCATGGAGAAGGATATATAACTGGCTAGAACTTGAATGGGGGTCTTATCCACCGTAAACTGTACCTGGGCTAACTCCATGGAGTTGTCCAATCTAACTAGACAGGAAGTGAATTTATCTTTAATATAGATTGAAACACCACCTCCTTTGGTTTTCACAAGGTCATTTTGGGGTCTAAAGGTGTGGAAGGCATTGTAACCTTGCAGGGTACTCTCTGAGGTGTTAAACCAGGTTTCTATGACTGCATAGACATCTACATCTTTTAGTTACAGAAGTGCTACCAGGGAGTGCAGTTTTTGGTTTAAGCTCCTTGCATTTAGAAGCATGATGCTTATTTTATTCTCATTGGTTAATTTCACATCGGTAATGTTGTTTTTGAGACCTTGGCTAAAAAAGGCATTATGGGGAGGTAAGAGCCTTTGCCAGCAGCCAAAAGCCTAGGGGTGCCAGGTGCAAATATTCTCTGGCAAAACAGTGAGGTTTGTCAACCATGGCTTCCCACGCAGACAAGAATTGGATTCCCTTGGAATGATACCAAAAACTGAGCCAGTTATTGAAATCAATCATTTTTTTGTTTATACTGTGGCATCATTCTATGTGTGGGTAGTATGCTGCTCAAGGCTAGGGACATACCTGCCACTTGTCAAATATTAATGAGAAGGAAGCATGTCTCACCATGAAAACGTGAAAGCAAAATCAGCACAATTTTCTTCAGCGCAAGCAGCCCATGCCCTCTATTGTTAAAAAAAAAAGAATTGCAACATATGGTGGACATTACTAGAGCAGAGTTTTACTATTTATGCAATAGAAGAAAAGCTCAGTATGATTTTACTAACAGACAAGGATATTGTAAATTCTAAATATATGGGCAGGTGCACAAAATTGTCTATGATACTAAAGTGAGCAATTGTCTATGATACTAAAGTGAGCAACAGCATGATCAGAATGCGTAAGGCATGTGTCTGCTGTATTACTCTCTAACGCACACACACGCACACACACACACACGCACACACACACACACACACACACACACACACACACACACACACACACACACACACACACACACACACACACACACACACACACACACACACACCATTAACCCTATGTGTTTATCAGGAAAAAGCACAACAAACAAACTTTGTATGAACAAATATTTCAGTACTTCATGAAGTTGAATGCTAGATTCATTCAGCTATGCAAAGTGCAGAAGTGTGAGCTAGTAAAGTACAATATCTGGAAGCTTTAATCATTTAACAATGCTGACTGCACTTATGAAGCAAACTAATTGCTGTTTTATCAAGAATGAAATGATACAGTTTGTTTTTTCTTTATGATTTTAAAACACTGTATATTGATTTCCCATTATCATAAACTACAATTGTCTGAGCTTGCAATCTGTCATGCCGTGATCAGTGCTCTACCCTGGTAAATAAAATGTAAATAAATAAAATAAAACACATGGAGTGAATTTTCCTCCTCAGTGCTTGTGAGGGAAGTATAATTCACCTTTTTGAAAATGCTGTAAAGTTGCTTCAGTGTGATTCCTTTTTTATATGCAGTGTCAGTGACACAACAGGTAGTACACTTACATTGGGTGCAGAAGGATGTTCATTCTATTTCTACACCAGGTAGATTGATTGCTACCAGTGCAGCATAAGGAGGCTAACAGCTTAGTGGAACTAACCCGGTCAGCAAAAGGATAAATTAAAAAAATATATGGAATCATGTAAAGTTGGTTTAATGTATCCGGTACTGCTTCTGATAATGTTTGTGAAAGCAATCTAATTTGTTTCTTTTTTATGAGAAACATGCTACATTTGGCTTCTCTGTAGTCCTTTTTAAATGCTTTATGTTGCTTTCCTATAATTGTACACTACAAAGCAAACTGGGTAAAATCAGTTTCATCTGTTCATTAATACTATTGGCAGTACTTTTGAAAATACTGTAAATCACTGTTTCATAAAAAGTGAAATGATGATTGTTGCTTTCCTGTTATCACTTCACTTGACTGTCCTGTAATGCGATTTGGCAAGCAGCAACACAAAGCATGGAAAGTATGGCAATGGAGTTAGTACACTAATGCATGCAGATTATGTATTAATTCAACCATCCAAATGATTTTTTCTGAATGCAATGCTGTAAATTGTTTCCCTTAGTCATTTTGACTATACATCTTTATAATCATTAATGCTTCACTGGGGTTCCAGGGAGAGCTAGCCAGCTCCACTGCCATTGAAGGATAAAGCTCTGACTATAGCTAATGTGACCTGAGTTTGATTTGTGGCTCAGACACTGAGAAGAGTTGGCATGTGGAGGGGAAGGAAATTACAAGGTTTACCTGCTTACCACTGTTTGTGGGGAGAGCCAGAGACTGTGTGTTTTTGCAGATTATCCAAGCTGAAATTCCCAGTGAAGAATGGAGATGCCACAGAGGTGTCATCTCAAGAGGACAGGCTGAACAGAATATATCATGTATGGAAGAAAGAACATGTTTCACAAAGACCCCTTGCATGTCCATCCTTTGGCCACTTCTGGTCTTTCACAGGGGATATAAGGCTTAAAGGTAAAACCCTAACCCCAGCCCTGAAATGATGGCACCACACTCCTAGCTTGCTTGGGTGTTTATATAATGGAATAAATGTGCTGAAAGACTCTCACCCCAGTGAATTATTTGGTCAATGGTGTGGACAGTAAGGAGAGCTCAATGTTTAAATAGGGAGACTGATGAGGGAAAAAAGTTCCAGTGGAAGTTAACATTTGGTAGTGATAAATGCTTTTACTTTTTGTCTGCTGTATTTACTATCTAGTGGGTTTGTCTGTCTGTTAGTGGTAGTCTTCTCGGATTGGCTGGCCTGTATATATTTAAATAAGCCTTTGTAGCAATTAGCCTTGAGTATTAGAGTAGTGGTATATACTATGTGCATGTCACACCCTCTATGAATACCCAAAGATATATCTTTACTTTGATTATGACACACATGACTGGAAGTCAGTATTTGTATATAGTACCTTCACACAGTGTCATACATAAAGCTTTAAAAGGTTATGCCTGTTATTTCCCGATTTCCTCTGTCTGACTATCCAGATCTGTTGCTGCATGCAAGTAAATCCACTCACAAATCAAGGAATATTTTACCATTAGTGACTTATTAATAGAAATACATAAGTTACAAAGTTAACTGTGGTGCAGTTCACATACATAAAGATCTTAAAGGGACAGAAGAAGTGAACAGCATAACTAGAACTGTAGATATTATGCTACTAAAAGGTAATAGTAACTGCAAAGCTAAACCTGACACCCTAGTTAAAGAGGATTTTATAGTTTAAAGCATATCTGCAAAGGATGATCTGCATAGTGTTGTCATCTCAACTCTAAGTGCCAAGACAATGAGTTTTGAGGAAGCAGTTTATAAGACATCATTGTCTGGCATGCAGGTATTAATGATATTAAATCAGCAAAACTATTTAACAATAAGTATGGAGCTCATGCAGCTGCTTGTTGGATTATAGTAATACAACACAGGCATTCCAATATTCTGTGTAGAATGGCTTCTTCTGTATCATACAATATTTATTTATTTAGTTAATATTTGTTTAACAGGAATGTCTGACTTGGACAGAGCCCATTTTCAGTGGAGGCCCAGGGCAAAATGCTCCAGAAGCATGTCTTTGGAATGTGGAAGGAAACCTGAGCACCTGGAGGAAACCCATGCAAACGCAGAGAGGACATGCAGACTCCACACAGAGTGCATCCCAGCCAAGAATTAAAGTGGAGAACCTCATGTTGTGAGCTGACAATGCTAACTGCTACACCACTCCACCGCCCATAAAAAGTGATTAGTATGCCAAAAGCTGCATGGTGATTGGATACCCGATCAGCATGCCTGTTATAAATCAAGCATATCCCACTAGAAAGAAGTTTAGTCACTGAACTATTGTTGAAGGGCTGGACATTCTATTCGGCTATGCTGAAAAAAGCTATATTTGAGTAATTTAAGAGGGACGGAGCAAATTAGGACAAAAAAAAAATCAAGATGTAAAACTTTGAACAATTAAAAGGTACTGTACTGGTACTATGGCTGATCATAATGCTTCTTCCCTTTCATCTGTCCTGATTTTTGCAGAATGCCTCTCCCTTTCCTGTTATGTTTGTCCTGTCCCTCATGAGCTTTTAAACTTTACTGCACCTGAAAATGTTTCCTGTAGAATTTAATGGGTGGGTGGAACAAGAGACAGACAGGGAGGCAAGCTGATATGAGAGTGTTGGAACCAAAACAAAGAAGACTAATACCACCAAAGGATGAGCAAGCTTGGAACACAGTATTACAGGAATTCCACCAGGATAATCAAAACACCTTTCATTGAGCACTTTCTTCAGGTTGTAACCAAAGACTTCATCAGAATACAACAAAACTTAATACACTCTTCTTAAATATACTAAAACCTGTGAAAACACGTGACATAATAAGCCAATGAAACTTCTCATAACATTAATTATGAACAGACTTTCTCTACCTAACATATCACACTTAAATTCATGGACACATTTTTAAGTAAAACAGCAAAAAACACTGTTACCTAAAAAGTAACAGAAATGTTCTAATAACATTTTAACAGACAGAAGCCATAATATACAGCTCAAACATATAAAAATGAATAAAAACTATATAACATAAGAACACAGCCTTAAAAGGCTGCTAATACTAATGTTGTCTTTGAGACCTGGGGGGGGGGGGGCACAGGCATTCAACTTAATTTGCCAACATAATTCCGCAAATTCTAAATAATCTTCCCAGGGATCCCCTCTAGGATCTATTTTGACTCCTTCAACAACAGCAAATACAAAAACGTGTGTTAAATATTTTTTTATGTGCTTATACAATTCATTGCTTTTACTACTATTTTTATGTCCCTATGGTGCTCATAAATTCTGTCCCTTAACTTTCTTTTAGTTTTCCCAATATAGCACATATTATAATACTGACACAGGGCAGCATAAACAACCCCTTTGGAGTTGCAAGAAAATTTGCCATTAGGTTTTATGGTTGTATGGTTCAACTTAATCTGGTCACAGTTCATGACCAAATGACATTGAGAACAACAGCCACATTTTTTAGTCCCAATAATAGTGCTGCTATTTTCAAAAACATTTTCCCTCTCAAGTAACTGCTTAATGCTTGAACCTTTCCTAAATACTATTTGTGGCATGCCTCCCACCTGATCTAAAATACCAGGATCACTCCAAAATAGCTGCCAGTTTTTCTTTAAAATAGTAGTAATACTTTGATGGTCAGTGGAAAACTTAGTAACAAAGGGACAGAAATATTTGGAAGGGTCAGCTGTGTTAGTAGTCCTGAGAGTACTTGTATCATTACCCACCATGTTAATCCCCAAAATAGGTAGAATGTTGTGGTTATTTCTTCTACAAACAATTTCTTTCTGTACTGTGGAGATCATACTAGTGAGATACCCTCTGGCCAGAAAGAACTTAGTCAATATTTCACACTGCAAAAGAAAATCCTGATCAGTACTGACCGTTCAGGCAATCTTCATGAATTGTCCCTTTACTATAACACACTTTAGAAATTCAGGATGATTACTCTGAAGATGTAGAAAACTATTACAGTATGTAGGTTTCCTATACAAATTACTTACAAAGCATTTCCTGTCACGATCTTTTCTAATGTCTACATCTAAATAGTTGATGCCATCTTTTTTGTGTGCATAAGTGAAATTTAAAAAATCAGTGATGTTGTTTAAATAATGAATGAAAGTAATAATGTCTTCCCCTGTATCATTCTACAAGAAAAACAAATCATCAATGTAATGTAAATAAACTGTCCATCTGTTGGCAAACTCTGAACTAAGGAAGTATTTCCTTTCCCACATAAGCATAATGATCTTTGCAAACACTGGGGGACAAATGGCCCGCATGGCAATGCCTGTCTTCTGTCGGAAATATTGCCCTTCAAAGTAGACAAAGTTGTTTTTCAGGCCTGTCCCTCATGAGCTTTTTAACTTTACTGCACCTGAAAATGTCTCCTGTAGAATTTAATGGGTGGGTGGAACAAGAGTCAGACAGGGAGGCAAGCTGATATGAGAGTGTTCTCTTCCACGACAGCTCCTTAGCATTGTACTGATGAACTGTGCAAGTGTATGGATGTAAGTACCATATGCAAGTGCAGTGCTTCAGTGAACAAGGAAAAATGCAGAAGAACACTAAGATGCCGTTATACAGACACTATTTAAGAAAAGTAAGCAATTTCTTTCATTTTTAAATATTGTCATTGTATAATAGTAATAACCCACTCCTGGATGTGGGTATGACAGGATTAACAGTAGGTTAATCCTGTGATACCCACACCCAGTCATGGGTTATCGCTAGAAAAAGGAATATTATTACTGAACAAATGAATGCTTATATTAATGTGATTTTCTCAGCATTGTTTATACATGTAACACTCAAGTGTATAAAACTTGCCCGATTATTTCTGAAGGATTTCATGTATTTAGTTATTTTTTAGATCACCTCAGGAAATATAAGAAGTATGAACAGTGAAACAGGACATACAAATGCGTACAGAGATTACATTAGTATAGAATGCAACAGGTAGGAGCAATCACAGTAAAATGAATAATGTGGCTGTATAGAAAGAATATAATATGCTTGCACAATATAAAAGCAACAATGTGAAACAATTCTGGAAAAGAAATGAAAGTCTGTAGAAATCATCTACATATTTGTATCTCTTAACACTTGTGGAAATGGTACTTGCTTTTGCGCAGAAATCATACTTGTAAAATGTCCTTAAGTATAATTTTTAACCCTGAACTGCTTAACTCATTCCCTCCAGTACAGCTCTTTTGAGTGTGTACCTTAACTCCCAGTGGGTATGGCTTGAACCTTTAAAAAAGGAAATTATCACCTTTCAGTTCTAACAAATACTCACTGACATAGGTCAAATATCCACACAACTGTGTTTGCCATCATGTATGCTTCAAAACAAAATATTCTGATACCTTGTATGTTGCATGGTTTTGGAATTATTAATGCAAATATATACAAGCATTATTTGACGCCTAGAGGAACAGTAGAATGTACCTGCAGATGCACCTGGAGGCGTCACTCGGATGTATGGGACAACTTATGTACTGTTGAATGCAATTAATATTGTACTGTCTATTATTAAGTGTCTAAAAAGCAAACTGAACTGTGATATCACTTAATATTATCTGGCAAATGTAGTAGCAACAATCTATATAAGAAATGGAGACTGAATAGCAAAACATTAGGACTTTACAAAAATGTAACAAGGAATATGCAAAGGGGAGATATGGCAGTATCACCATCTTTGTTAATAAAAAATAACACATTTGATGTTGTTAGATATAATAACTGATTGTGCAGTAGTGTGCAGTACAGACAAATAAAATCAATAACATAGTCCTCTCATTTTTGACTTTTCATATGCCTCCTGACAGCTCTAAAGAAGACTTATAAAAACTAATAGAGTTACTACTGCTGTTTGATTACATCAAGCATGAAGTGTTATTGAAAGTTTTAACTACAGCATAGATGACACATTTAAGCTAACAATGAAACAAATTATGGGCCTTTTAAAATATTGGAATTTGATTGCAGTCCCAACTAGGGGAATAATATGCTGGGTATTATGATCATCTCTAATTCCATATCTAAAACATATCATATTATAACAACTTTGTTAAACTGTAGAGCCTAATTTCTGATACTTGTCCATAGTGGAAGTTCCACCATAAATTTGAAGAAGAATCTCAGCCCTCTTCATCTTGCTGATCTCCTTGTTTGTAGGAAGCATTGAAGTCTAACACAGTGGAGGAGTTGTGGGATTATAAACTGACAAACATTAATAAAGTAGCGTAGCAGTGGAGGAATATGCAGAGGGTGTGATGAGAAATAAATGGGGCAATGGTAAACCAAAAGGCAGCAGGGGATGTATTTATATATTTATGCATTTAAACTTTGTTGATCAGGTTAGTCCAGTATAATAGCAGCCTCTTTTCAGGGGAGAACTGAGGTGGTATTCATATTCTAATCTGGTTAGAACATTGTGGAACTTCTCTAACTCTTTTTGATAAGTGCTATGGGATCTTTTAAATCCATATGAATTACTATCAACTCACGCAGATAGGACCTTGGTTTCATGTCTCATCCAAAGGACAGCACACTCAGGAGTACAACATTCTCCCATGGTCCCTTGTGGTATTAGTATAAGGAATTTAATCCAAGCATCTGGGAGGGGAACAGAAACCTCAGTCTTTCAGTCTTCCAGAACCAAAGGCGAGTGGGCTAGCTGTTGAGCCCCTGACATGGACAGTTTAATGAAACAGTGCATTAAGTTTTGCATATATTTACAGAAATATGCTACATGATGCTTCCTTGTATTTCACAATCATTTTGGAATGTTGACGATTGTCTCCTCATGCTCATAAACTGACAACGTTTCAGCCTCGTGATGCTAAAACGTTTCAGCCTCATGATGCTAAAACGTTTCAGACTCATGATGCTAAAGTTAGCTTAATCTGTTTGCTAGGGCTTTTGACAGTACTTGTAAAAATAATGAAACTGAATTCTTTTTATCAAGGTCAAAATGCTATATGCTACTTCAACATGACCATTTTTGTCTTTGAAGAATGCCTATTGGCCCAAGAATTGCCTACACCATGGAAGGGCAAAACACCAACAAGGCAGCAGACTAACCCTGATCATAAAATACTGCAATCCCTTATTACTACTGAGCATTCACTGGGAAAGAAAAGACGTAAGAATACTGCTCCACAGTCTGACATAACCGAATACACACCAGTGATGACAGGGAAAAGACAGCATTTGGACTTTTTCATCCAACAATCATACTGGTTGCTTCCCCTTGCAGAACCCTCAGATGAGAAGAAGGACGATCTGGTAGAATTCATCAAACAGGACCTGCTTTCACAAAGATATTCATGTATTAGAAAAGGAACGGGACAGAGCTACTTTGGTACAGTCAGTGGCCTACACAAAAAACAGCAGCTTTTACAAGTGGACTACACTGGATGGCATCCCACCACTCTATTGCTTCAAGGCACTCTATTGCTTCAAGGTGATAGTTATCAGTTAAGGACAATGGACATCTTCCCTGCTACCACAAGTGATATTTTCTGCTGATTTATTGGTTAACAGTAGAGAGGAATGTTAATAATTACATTTCCACTGTTGGTTTAGTTTTCTTCTCTGGCTGCTCAGTGGAGGCTATGTTAATTTAACTTGAGAAGCATCAGCTCTCCTCTGTTAAATATATGCAAATGTATACAATAATGACAACTACAATGATTAAACATGCATACACATCCCCTCATAACAGCCCCTGTGCTAGGTCATACTGACCATGCAGGGGTGTGTGTGTTTGATTATGTCCTGCTTCTCTTTTTAAAATGCTCTTACTTAAGTTAAACACATTTAAAAATTGGTCCCACACTCACAGGAGAATGGTACAAACTAGATGAAGATGGTGCCTATTTAGGAAATGAAACCGCCATGTCCAACTTACTGTTTTTTGTATACAAATACTAGTTACAATTAGACTGAACATTACAGGGCTAACTCCCACAAGACATACTAATATAGTGTTCTATAATAGCTGTGGAAGAACATCCTGCAATAGGGTTAAGACAGCTTCCTCCTTTCATGGTTGGGATAATCTCATGTCATGTCGGGTGAAACTGCTGTCAGAAAGGAAAGCACATGCCTTGCCTCAGGTACACTACATGAGCTACAGAACACTTTTTTGTTTATATCTATGTGTAATGTTGAGGAATTTAAATAACTAAAGAAATAAATAAAATATATATATATGTATAATGTTGAGGAATTTAAATAACTAAATAAATAATATATATATATATATATATATTTATATATATATATATATATATATATATATATATATATATATATATATATATATATATATATATATATGCATAATGCTGAGGAATTTAGGATCATCTATCCACCACATTAACTTTCTGTCCTGGAATGTCAGAGAACTGAATGCAGAGCATAAAGCTGCTAGAGTAATTGCTAAACTACACCAAAACCAGACTCATGTTGCTTTTCTGCAAGAAGCAGAACTAAAGAGAACCCCACTACCATATTCATTTAGAGAAAGGAAAGGATGGTCTTTTGCATTATGCAAAATGGATGCATCTAGGCGATTTGCCATATTAGTTCACCATACACTGAGGTGGTGCATATCTAATATAGTATCAGACAAGAAAGGGACACAAACTATTGCACAAATTTTTACTTCTTCAACCCCATATTACCCCAGGGAATTTTTATGGACAAAATCAGAAAGATACTGCTTCCTTTACTGACTTTGTGTCTGCCCGAAGAAGAATCAATTCCTCAATCCTAATAATGCTCATGGGGGGTTTGAATTTGGTCCTATATTTTTCCAAAGGTAGGATAACAATGAGAAAACCCAGACTTGTCAAGCACAGCAAGGACATAAATTCCTGGATAACAGAATTCTACCTGGTTGATACATGGAGGGTACTATATCCTGAAACACAGGATTCAGGATTTATGTACCCCCCCCTACACACACACACACACACACATAGAGATGGACACGTTATTCCTCTGAAGGGAGTTTTTGATTAGTAACTCATTGACTGACAGAATAGACACAGCTACTATTATCACAGATGTCATCTCCAATCACACTGGGGTACTGCTTGGGTGCTCTAATCACTTTTGGGTACAGATCTGGAAACAGATTAGGATTAATCTGTTCCTACTCAAAAACCTGGACATATAGCAGTGGATGAAACAATGGGATATGCAATGCTGACAGGAAGAAGAAAGGGGAAGTCGGGGGTATTCAATAAATGGGAATGTTCCAAAAACGCACTCCGCAATTATATGCAATACCTGAATAGACAGTGAAGGAAGGGTTTACATGACAAACTAGCAGCATACTATTATAATGTGAAAATTCTCATCCAGCAATATGTAAAAACAGGGTTTAAAGATCAACCACGTCATTGTAAAATTAATAAGGAGAAAAAAGAAGCTTGAGTATTGCTGTTCTTCCTCCAACATCGATGATCAAGATCCTAAGAATCCACTTCTGGTAGAGCAGTCTCTTGTTATTCAGCCTGCAACTCAGCGTGCCTAAAGTGCCGGGTCATCTAGAAGTCCTAAAACTAGATAGTACAAAGACGTAATCTCCATGTTGGGTTTTGCAGCCACCCTCCCTTCAGAGGAATAAAGTGTATTTAGTTTAAAACAATCTTATTTATTGATTTTCTGATGAGCATCATTGTTTTAGCAGCTTAATGATGTGACAGAGGATTTTCCGTTATTATAAGGGTTTTCTTGGGGGGAAGACAGAAAGGATGTGGGGGTTTGTTAAGATATTGTTTTTAGATTGGCGGTTTGAAATACACCTCATTTGCGTATAAATGAAGGTGGACCAATGGTTTAGGTCCTTTCTGCTCCTCTCCTTCCTAGATTACATGGTGGGTATAAAGATTAAGATTTTAAAATTACAGATCAAACCGGAAGTTATTGCTCACTCTGCTATATAAAACTAAGACACAGTAAGCAAGCAATAATGCCTGGCAGGGTGTGTGCTAATGTGTAATTAACTTACACCCAGGGGTGTTATGAGGCCCGACGCCTGCAGTGTCTGTCCTCTACACCCCTGTAAGGGCATTAATTACACATTAACACACACCCTGGAGGGCATTATTGTGCTTAGAGAATGGGCTCACTGTAAAATTGTTGTATTTTACTTGCTTATTTATTTTTCTAAGTACTATATTATTTTTATATGTATTTTTAATGTAAAATAGTTCCTCCACCTACTGTTTCAAACTTGCTGTAGAATATGTTAATGATGTGGGAGGAAGCATTTTACATCAAACCTATATAAAAATAATACAGTGCTTACAAAAAATAATAAGCTAGAGAAACACAACAATTTTACATACAGCCCATTTTCTCTCCTGTACACACATGCACAGTCTCTTCTACTTTCACATACATATATGTACACCCACAGTCTCCTCTGCTTTCATACAAACATTCACTCACACAAAATCGGTCTCACCCTCTTTCTCAGTCTCTCACAGTCTCCAGCTGCTTTTATATACACATTCATTTTCACTCTCTCTCAATCTCTCTCACACTCAGTCTCCTCTGCTTACATATATGCATTCATTCGGGTCTACTTTGTTTCACTGAAAGCTTATTTAACTGAATATCAGTTCACCCTAACCAAATCTCTGAAAGCTCAAATTACTGAAAACTCATTTCACCGAATCTCATTTCACTGAAGAACTGGCACTGTGTAGAGTACTGTAAGGCAAGTAAAAGGTATATGCCCTTTTCTCCACTGTAGTGCGAACCTGGAGTTAGTATATATAGTTAGGGGGGTGTGGGGGCACAGCCCCCCACATTGAGGGGTGTGGGAGGCATAACTTTCTACTTAGTTTGGGTATATATTGTCTTCTAGTAAGAGTTAAGTCATTATTGTTGTAAGTATGCATGTCTATGGTTTAAAATGTATTGTTTTGAAGCTTTTGGTGAAATATAATATAAAACCAAACTAGGTCAGGGGCTTTACCCCACACTCCCCCCCCCCCAACTATATATACTAACTCCAGGAGGGCACTACAGTGGGGAAAAGGGCATATACCTTTTACTTGACTTACAGTACTCTACGCAGTGCCAGTATTTCACTTCAGTGATATTAAATTTGGTGAAATAAGTTTTCAGTAATTTGAGCTTTCAGTGATTTGGTCAGGGTGAATTCAAATTCAGTCAAATGAGTTTTCAGTGAAACAAAGTAGACCCATTCACTCACACATCCCTCTCGCTTTCTCTCTCACTGTCTTAATCTCTCTCTCTCACAACACACATACACACACACACACACACACACACACACACACACACACACACACACACACACACACACACACACACACACACACGCACACACGCACACACACGCACACACACGCACACACACACACACACACACACACACACACACACACACACACACACAGTCTCTGCTTTCATGCACGCATTCATGCACACATGCAGACAGAAACATAAACACACACTTTTCTGTTTCGCTCAAACAATTGCTCTCTCTCTCTCTTACTCTCATACACTCATACATTCTCACACACATGATTTATTTTAAGCCTTTTCTTTTTTTTCTTTTACTCTCGCTAAACAGCAAAAAATGTTGCTTGGAGAGTGTAAAATACTTGGTCGCTCACTCTCACTTTCACTGACATGCACTCATACACTCAAACACAGACATAAACACACACACACACACACACACACACACACACACACACACACACACACACACACACACACACACACACACCTTTTTGTTGCCTTCTTTTTTTTTTATTTTACTCTCACTAAACAGCAAAAGTGCTGCTTAGTGAGCGTTAAATAATGGCGTCCATTCTTTTTTCTCAGTCCAAGCTCCACAGCAGCTTGATATGCTGCTGTGAAGTGGTAGACTCATTTTCAGTGGGCATTACTTGTACATTAATACCCCGCTGAAGAACATTCATTCTCCAATCAGGGTACTGATGTACAGTAAATCCATTTATAATAGCTAGGGTTAAAAAACTAGGGTTGAAAAATATTAGAATTAAAAAAATATTTGGCTAATGCTTTCACAAAGGTTGGTTCATAAGATTTATAAGGTACCTAGGGGAGGGTCCCTTTTTGTTTAATATTCTGTTTGACGATGACTAATGTGCAGTCCAAACCAGTCCCCCAACATCCTAGAAGTTATATACCACAATATAGATGACTACAGCTTCACAGTCTTTGTCAAAGACAAGAGCCAGTGGTCAGCCCACCTGAACCTTATAATAAATTATAGCATTTGAAATGCTAAGTATTTTATGTCTTCTCTCTGGTCCTCTGCAGAATAGGTGAACTGGAGGTGTATGAGGGAGCAGCGGGTGAAGCAGAAATAAACACAAAAACATGTATACACATCTGCAATACAACCAGACAGGCCATACTGTAGAACACAATTCCACAAGCATATGAATATTAAAATGTGCGATACAAATGTACAGAAATGTCACCGGCACATACCCACAGATTGGTCCTGATGGAACTGGCCATAGCAAATGCAACACACCTGGATGCATAATGGACTACCCAGCATCCCCTCCACAGCACACAACCTTCCCCCATACCTGAACGTCCACCAAATCCAGCCATACTTGGCCTACTAGTTTGGTGCAGCCACATCTACACATAGTGACCACTACGCATATGTAGTAGGTAGTCTCACCCTAGGTAGATTCAGGATTGCAAACTATGTATCTCTTGCATGTAAAACCCCCAGCACATTTTCATAACACCAGAAGAATGGTCGGTATCGGTCTTGTTATTATCGGTCTTGTTAAATTTTTGGATATCCCTCATGGGATAAGTAACCTGTGTAAACATTAGAATGAGTATGAAGACACGATGTCCAGTCCTGTAGACATCTGGACACAAGTTGGAATGTGCAGTAGTGGTGTCCAGCCCTAGATGGTCATGTAGAACCTACTACCCAGGATCAAACACCTGCCCGTGACGCATGTGTCCCGACACGAATAAGCGAGAGAATATATTGCACACATTCGCATAGTGACACATGGTATAAGGGTGATGAAGGCACTGATGTAAACAGGATACCCCCTGATCCACTGTGTGAGGGACAATTAATGTGTGTGTAGGTGTGACCTGACCACCAATGATACAATGCCAAATGTCCTGTGATTGTAGGAAATAACTATGTACCATACTGCATGTAACAGTTGCCTAAAGCGATCACGTCAGGCTAGAATAAACATAATTCATACAAGAAACAGGCAAACAACAAAAGTGCTAAAGGTATAGGCTCACAGATAGGAAACTAATGAATGTTCTAAACCTGCACTGACTGTGGCTATGTGTTGGCCCAAACAATCTGGTGTCCCCAGTAGGGTTACCATCTGTCCCACTTTGCGAGGGACAGTCCCTCTTTAGACAGTTGTGTCCTGACAAAAAATATTAAAAATGGCAAATGTCCTGAGATTGTAGGACATAATTATGTCCCATATGTTATGTAATAGTTGCATAAAATAATTATTTCTGTATCTAAAATACCTAAATGTTACAAGAAACAGAATAAGCAACTAAACCGCTACAAGAATAGGCTTTTATGTAGGCAAATAAGTAAAGTTCTATCCTTTGTACTGACCGTGGATATGTGTCGGCCTGTAAAATCTGATGTGTGTTCCGAAAATGTCCCATCTTGGCCATTTGAAAAGGTGGCAACCCTAGTCCCCAGAATATATACCAACCTGTACATATGACAATGTCAATGCTACCAATGGTCAGAGCATTCACACAATAACTGGCCAGCCTCTTAACCACTCACAAAGCCAGTGACCTTTGGAGGAAAGGTGTTGAATGAGAACGACTACTTACAACAATGAAGAGTAATAGACGCATTTAACTGCAGAAAATTAGTAGTATTACGAATCTGTCAACACGTTCCAAGTTAATAGTACTAATATGGTAGGAGTGTCCGTGATTGTCCCTGAGTTGTCATAGCCTTGTCTCTATCACTGTAGAAATGATTCCCCGAGTATCACATAGGTCCGTACACATAAGTACACCAACCAACTGTCACATCTGTTGACAGGACTATAGGATACCTGTAGTGAATTTATAACTGATGTCCAGAATAATATTCATTGTATCTATAAATGAATGAAATAGTCAAATGGGAAGGGAAACACGTGGAATGTGTAAAGGTGTGTCATGGCTGCGGTATCAGGTGTATAATGGCTGTTATGCGTGGAAACTCAACACAGGTGTGCTGGGGAAACTATGGATATGCGATTATGGACACAGGAGTGCTAGGGTATGTTGCTCTGGGTGCAATGTAGCGGACCGTGGAGGTCAGCTTGTACATAGGTGCAATTCCCAGATAGAGCGTCATTTGCATGGAGACATGCGTGAATGGGCATATCGTTGTCGGACATTGTGCTTCAGGGCTGGCAGCCCGGCACGTAAAACCTATACGCCACCCAAGATTCTGCTATGACAACCCCAAACAGGGAAAAGCAGAAAGACACAACTACATGAAGACATCAATATGTTGACGTACAATCACAGTAACACAAACACTCATTCTATCAACAGTAATAATATGAATGTGCACAGAAACAAACACAGTAGCAGGAATAATAGGCTGCGCATATGAGTAATAGGTCGAATGACACTGTATCACATCCCAGTTAGCAGCAGCACCCCAGACATGCTGTATAATGTGCAATATACTGATCACAAGTTCACCGGAGTGAAGTGTCAGTGTCATAATGACTAAGGCAATAGTATGCTGTTGAAGCAGAGATAAAACCCAATACGCATGTGTAAGTGTCCATGTCCGGGAAATGTATAGGTTAACAGACACACAGATGTATATATAGATAAAAACGTATATATATATATATATATATATATATATATTAATTTATATACACATATATATTCATACAGATACATATATATATATATATATATATATATATATATATATATATATATATATATATACACACACACAAGGATATACTACGGATATATATAGATAGATATATATACACAAACAACAGGTATTGATATATACACATACATACAAAACAAAATATATATGTCAGTGTAGATATACACATGTTCATAAATAGGTTACTTCACAGCAATTAGGGGTAACATATTTACAGCCCAGGCATATGTGACTGGGAGGTCCAATAAATAAACATTGTACTCCCCACACCGCCCAGCTAGGCTGTTCAGACATACAGACAGGCAATACAGATCAATACACTGCCGCTGTCCAAAACACCAGTAGGAAAGTACCAGTGGGAGAGATCTACAAGGTCTACACTTTAAACATGGATAACGGTGTCCCTTGCGGGACCCCAAAAATTCAGAGTACGTGTGAATCTGCTGACACTAATAAGAGCAGGATGTAGGTGTACATGGAACAGTAGGTTGTGCAAGTGTGATAATACATGGGTTGACAAAACGTACGACCTGTGTCCCGAGACGGGGAGAGTGGGCAATGTGTAGGGGTGTGCTCATACCCCAGCTGCGCTCGCAGTAAGTATTTGTCATGACTGCTGTACAGGGGTGCCAGGTAGGTGGACCATGGGTATGCAATAATGGGCTTAAGTGTGCAGGTGCTGGTTGGCAGAGAAGTAGTAAACCCACCCAGTGGAAGTCATTAATATTCCTATGTGGGCATAGCATACGCCTACACCTCCCAAACCTGAAGAGCACATCTACCGGATAGTCTGTAAACCATCGGGGGAATACATAGAGACCAAATCAGTGCTGTGTACCCTTTTTAGCATGGACGTCCATAGTTATGTATCAGAATGTAACTAAGTCCAACTAAACACTTCCAGAACTAGTGATATTAGGTGAACAGGTGGCGGAATACAGGTAATGACAGATGACAACATGTATGAGTCATAAACAGAATGTACCTTGACAAACGTGAATAAATACATATGCTCTGTGACTGTAAATGTGTCTGGTTAATAGAACCAATCGTCTAAATGTGTCCCACAGGGTGTTATGCATTGTTCCTGATACAGTGTTCATTCACACCCATTGGTATGTGAATTCTGCTAGTGACGGAAAGTGCATAATTTGCTGACCACCTTAGGTAGATGATAGCATAATAGAAGTGGTTCAACACCCGTACGCCTGCGAGGGACACACCCGTCTGGGCAGTTGTGTCCTGCAAAATGACAGTTATGGCACATGGCTTGTGAGTTCGGGAAAGGAGGCTATATAGTGTGTGTAGTGGTGTCAGAAATTAATTTGTTGTATCAGAAACATCTACATGTAATAGGAAACAGTATTATCAATTATAATGCTACATGAATAACCTTAACGTATGCAAACCATGGAAGTCGTCAGTTTACTACTGGCTGTGGGTATGTGTTGCCTTGACACATATGATAGCTCTACATATAGGGTCTATAGGGCCGCCACTATTCTGAATGGCCAAAGTGGAACCTGCTCTGTAGAAATGTCAGATGTACCAGGGCAGAACATACCTACAGCCATGCATAGTACAGAAATATACATATCGGCAAAAACCAAAGCATAGTCTAGCAGCAGTAAAGTTGCTTATGCTACTACATATAACATATTGATGTGTCAGGTATACAAGACCTGTAACATGCAACCAGTACAGACATGTACAACATGAGAATGTCCCCTAATCAGGACAGTTGCAATGGCTAGAGTATTGTCCATTCCTCTCAACTGTCCCTGAATTTCAGGTACGTCCCTGAGTTTGACTGAAAGTTTAACTCTGTCCCTCTTAATCCCTCCTAAAATTAGTGACTTTTGAAGGAAAAGTGGTGAATTACACTTAATGACTAAGGACAATAAGTAAGAGTTATAAACTTCTTTTGCTTCAGAAAATGTGTATCAAGTCATATGCTCTGATTCTGTCAATGTTTCAAGTTAATAGCACTACTTTTGTAAAAGTGTTCCTGATTTTTTCTTGACCTGTCCCTGATTCTGTAGAAATGTGTCCCTGATTGGTGGAGAGGTCTGGTATTGTCACATGAGATATGCCTAATGAGGGACTGTCCCATGCAAAGTGGGAAAGGTGTCACTCCTAGTCTCCCGTCGTGCAATCTGAAAGGTGGAAAAAGTACAGTAGGTATGCGGTAGCATGACTCGGCGGACAGCTGCGTTAACAAAATCATAGTCACATGTCAGCATTGCAGAGTATCGGTTCCCATGTATCAGGCAGATGGGAGCAGATCGTATGAGGAACACGCATATAATATGATTACGTCACTGGACAGGCTGCCGAGTCCGTACAGTCGAATGCCTGCCATCGCCAAATGGTTACACATACCCGATACTGTAGTCATGTAGTCCGATGTAATACGCATCACAAGGGATCGCACACACCCAGCGTGAATGACAAATGTAAGCAGAAATGTCGGTGAGCGAGCGGCTGTAAGTGTGTTTGTCTACCAGTATGCCAGTAGTGCACTGTCAAAGAAATGTGGAGTCTAAATGGGTATAAGGTGCTGTGACCAGAGGTCAGCAGTGCTTAACACTGTGCAAGCCCACGCACAACTGCTCCCACCTGCTGGAATGTGCCTTACCCAGTCCGTATCCAAAGGCGTCGGTCAGTCCGCAAACAAAGAACCGCCCTATTCACGTGTTGGTAGCAGTACCCTGCGCACATAGCTCATGTGAATTAACAATAGACCATGGCATATGTACAGACAATAGACCACACACACACACACACACCATACAGCGTAGTCATCCAACAGTATAGCAATGTACTGGCAGATATGTCCGGACCACTGGTGTATGCATGCCTGGCCGTCCTGAGTTTCAGTGTGTGAGCATGCCCAGTATGACTGTTACGTATGTTGTCGACCAACATTACCGTCATACCATCATGTGTGTGAGCATGCCAAGTATGGTCAACTGTATCGCATGTGTCACATGTCCAGATAGTACTGTGTTGCTGACCCCTCCATTCTACACAGACAGGTGTCATGCTGTGTCTGCAGGGTAGCTAATGGTCATGTGGCATTGACAGTTGCTACATGTCTGCATAGCATGGCGGGACATCCAACCACAACAACAGTCCTACACAGCACTGTGGGTGGCGCACATGACTCTCATATGTGTAGGTTTGACGGGGGGCAGAGCTGACAGTTGTACACATCTGCTGCTACTGTACTTGTATGCTAGGTACTCCATGTCAGTGTGTGGCCCTACCTAAATTGCTGGTTGGAGGGATACCAGTGTACGCCAGTTCCCAGCTTTAAATACCAGCACAGTGGTGTTGGACGTCCTAGCTTACACAACCTACATCAAACTGCCTGGCCTGCTGTAGTCTGTGTGTGTGTCTTAGGAGATTGGGGTCATTCATTGGGCATATCCATAGGCCATTGTATATCATTTGTCTGTACTGGTCCACATCTGTCCAGCTGCATGGAATGTGTGTGGGCTGTACGGACACACATGATGGTCATCCCATAATCTGCAGTGGGTTAGGACACCCTGTGTACTACTGGCTACCATTGTGACCCCCGTATGTGCTACAGAGGTCATGGTGCCACTATGGATGTGTAATGTCTGCTGCCCTAACATTCAGCCACCACAGTCACTTGTATGCTCACATACATACCATAGCAATGGGTAAATGCACATTCTAATACAACTGCCAATTTTTTGGTCAATAGACATACCCTGGGTGTGTTCTGGACTTGAGGACGGTGCTGGAGGGCTGCCTATGTCGGATGCACACAGTGCACCTCCTATACATGGCTGAGCACAGGTAGTGTCATGTTTGGCATCCGTTGTACTGTCTGCGGGTCAGAGAGGGAAAATCCGTGGGTACCTACTGTGTCAGTGCATATGCCCTGTGTTGCCTCTTTGCCAAGGGCAGGTCATACTGTGCACGGGCTTTCACCGACTGTGCCCTGCTCAGGTAGTTCCTTCACCAAGTCACACTATGCCTGCACAGGCCTTGGCAGTGGCGTTGGGCTGTGTGGCCCTGCCCCATGCTGGTCCTGCTGCAACTGTTACTGCAGGATAAGATTGTGTAGCATAGCAAATACCATAACAACTTGTATTCATGTAGCTAGTGAATACTGCAGAGCTCCACCGAATGTGTACAGATACCAGAACCATGAACTGAGCATCCCAAACACATGCACAAGTATATGTCTTGCCTGTGCATCCGCCTCATTATGGTGTGAGTGTTCAGGTGTGTATGCATTGCTGATGGGTGTCATCAGCCATGACACCAGTGTTTACCCAGCATCCCCCACTAGGAGACTGTAGGGGATGTCCATATTGGCATTGGTGTGGTACAGCTGTGTCAGAAGCCATATATTGGAATCATCATAGCTTCCAGGGCAGACAGCACACACATTCAATCTCATGCCCTGGCCATCGCATATGGCCTAGCTGTTGGAGGGTATGCCCCTGTAGTGACTGTAGGCCCTACCCTGCTCACCGGATGGTGCTTCGATGTGTATGTGTGTGCAGGCTATAGCACCCAGTACCCCAGGGTAGTCATCCATGTGGTTGAACTGATGCATATTGCTGGTCTACTAATCACGTGTGTTGAGGACATGTACGTGCTCACTAGCATGTGTTGACATGGCGTCTGTGAACTGGTGCAATACTCTGGCTGCAGATGCCTGTGAGATACCCATGATATCCCCAGTTGTGCTGTGTGAGGTACCTGTGGCTAGTACACCTAGGCCAACACATACCGTGGTATCCACTGTGATGGGTTTCCCTCGGCCTGTTTGATGTGTCAGGTGTGGCAGGCACAGGTCAACAAGCCGCTGTAGGAGGTCTCTGTCCACTCCATAGTGCTCCACCATCCCCAGCCCATGTAGCCCCTGGTACGTCACCCTGGGTCTATAAAGTCTTATGTCATCTCAGTAAGGGTTGTTTGGCAGCATACACATCCTCACTGCCCCAGCCTCCTGCACATATTGGTATATGTTGCCTGCTGCAGCCCTTCTCATTTGGTTGGACTGTGTCGTGAAATGTCACCGCAGGTATACACCGGTGGTGTAGAGTGCGGAAGAAACCTGTGTGTATGCTGCTTGCTCACATTACCGTACTGTTCAGGTGTGGGCTGGCCATGTCATCTGCTGATTGTGCTGATCAACACCTGTTTGTGCAGCCTGTACACCCTGACTACCCCACCACTGCTGTCATCCCTCCCAATGTCACCAGGCAGGTATAGACACACCCCTAGCTTAGGCGTGCTAAGGAAGGAGCACTCCCGAGGCACAATTCTGCAATGTACTTACAGTATGCCTGACCCCCCCCCTCCCATGCTGTCAACTATATTAGAGCCCTGCACCCGGCTGACTACACACATACACTCCAGGGACCTGCATCACACCCTGGTGATAAATGGGATACACTAATGTCAACCTCATCTGCATAGTATAGTTTTCTAATGAATAGTTATATGACTCATACCGAACCTCCAAATTAATAACCACTGCTCAGTGTCGCTCAGATCCATACACCACTGGCAACAGGTGCCTTACTATCACCATATTCAATGTCCCATGGTCTTCCCAGCAACAAAATAACCGGTGTCTACACGACAACAACCCATGACCCTGCACACTACAGATGATGTGCATTACCACCACGCCATGGCAGATATACATTGATCCCAGGTTATCACGTACAGATCATCCGGCACAAACATTCAATAGTGCTGATGTCCCCAGGCAATATATATATATATATATATATATATACATACACACACACACATATACATGTACACGCATATGTAGATATTGCATTTATATCACAACAGCGGACCACTTGACAGCAAAACATTAGACAGGAATGAAAAGGAAACTACATGTGCCACCTGCATCATGTAGTGTTGTTACTATCAAGGCACGTGTGCTTTGTTGCATCACACGGGTCAGACCGTATCAAGAGTAAGAGTAGGGCTGCTGACATTTACTCACCAGACCTATTGGCAAATGTATGTGTTGACAACCCAGTGTCTTGGCAGAATATGTGGGCTGTGGACACTATATAGGTCAGCAACAAAACACACTGAACACATCCCGCAGCTAGCCACCCACAGATACCAACACATACGATATAACTGCCAAACACACACACCTGCCATGCCTTGGAATCGAGCACCTACCTGTCTAGTCTACCACACTACAGTATTATGCAGTAACAGAACGCGCTACCGAGTTTCAGCATCAACGCACTCCCACAGGCATATTTCTAGGTGGATGACATCAGCAAAGGCAAAGATGCCGATAGGGAATGTATGGGGAGTGAGCTGTCTAAAAGCATTACTCTGTCCCCAGGCAGCTGGAAACACACACACACACACACACACACACACACACACACACACACACACACACACACACACACACACACACTTGGCAGGGCTGGGAGTCGAACATACACCTAGCTAGCTTATCACACTACAGCATTACGCAGTTACAGAACGCGCTACCGAGATTACTGGAACACAGCACTCCCAGAGGCATACTTCTAGGTGGATCATCCGCAAAGGCAAAGATAGGGAATGTATAGACAGTGAGCAGTCTAAAAGCATATTACTGTCCCAAGGTAGACGTAGACAAACACACGGCAGTGGTGTGAGCGGGACAACTGCCTATCTACGGAGCACTATTACAACACTACATAGATACGAGATGCACCACAGACAGTACACCCTTCAAGACAGTCAACCAGTGTGTTCAATGTAGGAATCCATCCTGACGTGGGGTATGGACATCTGTTGCCTGGATGACCACCATTTCCATACAGGATGTCAATGGCCATGCCCATACACAGAGGCACATAACCGACACAAGGTGTCACTGGGCATGCTCACACACTTAGTATCACACGTCCATTTGGAATGTACTGTGTGTCCATCTACACAATGGCGTACTGGGCATGCTCACACACTGAGTAGTAGAGAAGGGCTGTCTTGCCTACACATGGATTCTAAACATGGAAGGGCACAGTTTGGTGTTACTGTCCCCTGGATTCTAAACATGGAAGGGCACAGTTTGGTGTTACTGTCCCCACGTACATGAAGGCCACTCACATGTACTGACCAGTACACACTCAAGAGCCATCACAGATGTCTCAGGTGCAGACCACAGTGGTAAATGCTGCATTCTACTATGTAGCTCTCAGACATCACCATGTCCTTGGACCAGCAACACACATCCATACATTACTACAACACCATGTGACTCATGACCAGTGGACTGTACATAGATCTACAACAACTGTGCAGACTGCACATATACTGACAGGGTTCCATCATGTGTTATGCAATGCAATGATACCACTGTTCATAACCAAGTCAGCTCTACACATAACAGGGGCCCTGGGTCTTACACAGCTGTAACAAATGACTGTCGCTGTACACCAAAGAACACTCATGTTTGGATATGACATACATGTAATCACAGTGGATATGTACATGGACCACACACACACAACACATATGTACATAGCATAGCTTTTGCTGTCCTCTGTGCAGACAAGTGGCTACAGCAATCACACCCATGCACATGGAAGGTAGGACCATGGCTGTTGAATGCTAACAGTACATAAGGTAGCAATGTTGACCGAGGTAACATTCCCTGTATACTAGTTACCCATGACAACCATCATATCATACAACAGTCCATGTGTTATGTATGTCATCACACATGTCCACCAATTGCAATGCATACAAACATGGCTACATGACAGGCATGTAGGACCAAAACACATGTACATGTAGTGGTGTGCATGCAGCTACCATGTATGTGCAGTAGCTGATGTATGTAATTCATCTGTGCCTAACTACAACATGCAGTTGCAATGCAGCCCCATCATTGACACCTGTATATGGTAAAATACTGACAGTATGGTAGGATGTACATCAGGTATGGATGGATGTGTGTACATAAAGTGGTGATACACCTTTGCAGATGGATGTTTGCCGAAGACAGCTCACAGGTGTGTCACAAGCCATCCTACCATTACATGTGCAAACAGTACGCTATGTTACTGTTACTTGAAGGTGAAGACATACAACCTACACAGTGGTCAGGGTGTTACTGACTGTAAATCACTTGACACCTGTAACACTTACATCCTCCCATGTGCATATAGCAGCACAATTGCCAAAGGTAGCATTGGTACACATAATGCGGCCAATACTGCTGCATGTCTGTCAGACATATCATCATATAGCAGGTGCATCATTCACAGTACTGCCATCTGTGTTTGCTTGTGTGACCATATATGCCACGTATGGTGGGGAATACATCCCAATTGTTACACACCCCTGTACACTGTTGTAGAGATCTGTACATACTGCAGTGTAGAAAGCATAACCTAGGCAGGGGTGGTGTGTGTGTCACACACATGTCAGCTATCTGTATGTGAATGACATTTGTGGACTCCACAGTGTGTGTGTGTGTGTGTATGCATGTATGGCTGTCTGGTGCATGGAGTGAGGGTGTATGCTACCATACAGAACAGACAGGATCCCTAACCCCTCATGGTGATGCAGTCTACTACCCTTTTGATGCCATCGGTCTCAGCCTTACTGGCTACCTGTACATGTTCATTCTCTTTGTCGCATCGTGTGGGTGCACAGTACTGTGAGGATGATTACCACATAGGCAGGGGTCCTCACCTCAACACTATCGAGTGTGCATTATAGTGTTGTTGACCCCATGAGTGTGGGCATGTTACTGTGTGTTTCTGTGTATGTCTGTGTGTGTTCTCATCCTGTAATGTGACAGGGTATTACTGCTACATAGTGAGGCCTCATGCTATCAAGTGGCCTCTAACGTTATCATCGGCCAGACCGCTGTGTAAACCCCCTGCACCATGTCACCATACCTGTGATGTGACCTGGTATGGATGTCATGTCTCTAGCCTATTAAACAGCCCACATGCTTCTGGATCAGTAGATGTGTGGACATCTGTGGAATGGTAGCCTTTCCAACAGTGAGGTTGAGGCTATGTATAGCATGCTGGTATTGCCATACATGCCTGTGAGTACTCCACATTTACGCATGTGAACCTGCAAACACTGCTACTTATTGGCACATGTAAGTAGACATTAAGGAGGGAAGCAGGGCATCATTACCAACATGCTGTTACTGTTGTTACCAAGACACATACTGTGAACATACAACAATGCACTCCAACTGCAAACACTGTAACGTAATGGCACATGCAATTAGACCTTAAGGAGGGAAGCAGGGCATAATTACCAACATGCTGTTACCGTTGTTACCAAGACACATACTGTGAACATATAACAATGCATTATAAACCTTACTACATGGTATGTCTTGTGCATGTCAACAGTACACAACTAATGTAATATACACTTATCTCACTATTCTGTTCACCCTGTGCATCAGACCATATGAGCATGTCCCTGCACCGATGGTGTGGATGACAGGGATGCGGCACAGGCATCATCATATGCACATGGTGATAATATTTGCCAGGGGCATAGGCTGCACCAGTGGATGACATCATGTGTGTGGGTAAGGTCCGGTGATCTGATTGGACATGTGTGGTCATTATGCATGTGGGTGTTGCGGTGCCCTACAGATGTTTCTGCTGTGTGCGTGTATGTGTGCACACAGTTCTGCCTTTTGTCAGGCCTACACAGGGGTATTATTGACAGCTCCAGATTGTACAGACCAGGATGTACAGCTCACTGTGTCTGGCCATGGCCACGTGACCTGTGTCTGCCAGGGGTTGCACGGGCACTACCAGGCAAAGGTACAGATTGGCTACTGTCCGATGACACTTGTCCACTGGAACCGTGTCCCCACTGGGAAAGTCCAGGGCCACGTCCACGTGGCCTGCTGTGTCCTGGTGTGGACAATACAGCACCAGCTGCATTGCTACTGCTACAGGCACTATGGGAGTGGGCATGTGAGGTGGCTCGTTCACATTGACCTGCACTAGGTGGTGTAGCTGGCCTATGTCCACGTGGCCTATGCCTCACTCCTACCAGATGTTCCAGCACAGACAGGTCACATCACGGATTGCCATGCCATGGTCAACGATTCCAACCATGTCACCCAATCGCCTGTCCAGAACATCAGCAATCTGCTGTTGAGCATTTGCCAATGGCTGGATGTTATCATTTAGAGTACGGATAGCAGCCCTCTGAAGCCTCTGCCCTTCACTGTTCTGCCATTCAGCACATGCCTGTGCCGCCATTACAGTCTGGAACATGCGTCTGGTGACACCAGCTGCTGCACTCTGTCTTGCAGGTGCATGTCTGCCAGAGGTCCTACTACGAGCAGCACTGGCCGCATGCCTGTGTGGCACATCTGCAGTCATTACACTGACACCATGGTGTGGAGAAACACATTCTGTAGCCACCACATGTTCCTGTTCCAAGCTAACACACGCTGACTGTCCTTCCTCTATGGTCACTGGTGATGGGGTATGTGTTGGCATGAGAACTGTGTGCGGGGAAGAGAGGGACATAGCTGGGATGGCAACCACTGGCACAGATTCAGCCCCTGACAACCCTGCCTGTACCTCATGCATATGTTCATCACTGCTAGTATCTGTGGGGACACTAACATCAGATGGACCGCAGGAGGGTAACGCACCTACATCACCTGTGAATGCAAAGAAAGACTCTACATTACAATAGACACACAGACACACAGACACACCATGCATGTGATTTGACAGACGGCATGCAGCATGCATGTGATACAGACGGCATGCAACTTAGACATTAATAGTTGTAGTTAGCATACCTCCCTGGGTTGCACACAACAGCAAGACACACAAACACACAGACACACCATGCATGTGATTTGACAGATGGCATGCAGCATGCATGTGATACAGCAGACGGCATGCAGCTCAGACATTAATATTGGCAGTTAGCATACCTCCCTGGGTTGCACACAATAGCAAGCAGGTGTCATATCAGTAGCCATGCAGTTCACACAATCATGGTAGTAAGCATGCATCCCTGTGATACACAATGTGGACCAGCACAGGTTAACAGTACACATGGCTGAAGTGACCTTGACATGTAATCTGCTGATGTGTGCATTGACATGCATACATGTCTGACACAATGGTGTCCTGACATATGTACAGCATTGTAATGGGTATCACATTGCAGTGTTGTCTGTATGCCCTACAGATAGAATGCACTTTTAGAAAATGTGCATGAGCATTGAAGGGTAGTGTGAGGCATCTACATTGCTATACATGTGAAGTACAGACACTGTGCCATTGCATGGCATCAAGAGGCATCTATATTGCTATACAGTGTGTAATACACACACAGTGCATAGCCATAACTGCGTGCATACACATTACATAACTGTGGATTGTGACCCACGTCGCTGAGGTGTATACACACCAAACCATGCTGTGTCATGTGACAGGTCACTGGAAGACCTATGGATGACACCCCTGCACAACTACTACAAAGTCTTAGCTGCCTGGCAACCATGTCCACACATGGAAGACTTGTCAATACACCATGTCCCACATGACATTAATGTACCACACACACGAAGTGCATGGCTGACAGTGATGTCCTACAGCAGCAAGGAAAATGTACGGTATCTGTGGCCTGATGTGGTGTCAATGTCTGTGGAAGTTGTACAGGTGACTACTGTCATGCTATGACACAGTCGTGATGTTCAACACATTTTATATGGTCGAATTAAGTGACACCTCCACTAGCTGTGCACAGGCTTTTAGGATGTCCAGTATTCCACATCAACTATATAATCAGTCAACTAAGGCTATAGTTGGACCATGTGTGGACAATGTGCAACAGGGTGTATACACATCACAACTACTGTGTGGCTACATGTCTCTGGCCATCCTCCATGGCCATGTGTGAACATGTGTTGGCCAAATGTTTGTGATGGCCATCTATCTCACATGTCTGTGTTGTCCCATATGACATACACTCATAGATGTCAGATATGTCATTGTCCACAGGGCTATGCAGACAACGGGTTGTATGTTTGGTATATGGGGTATGTATTATGGGATAGTGAGACAATATTGCAGCCGGAACACTACATGCCTGGGACATGTCAGATGGCACATCACAATGTGTGCACCCATTGCAGGGGCATATTATACAATGGTGACTCCTGTGGGTTGCCCATATCCCAGCTCACTGTGTGGTACTGTTTGCGTACCACACATGTGTTGTACCAATGTATAGTACATATGCCTACATTGAACACCTCCACCGTTGTATGCACAGCTGTCCACACATCTAGCAATGACAGATACTGTGGTTTCATGTCGGTGTTTCATTTAGTTTGTATATATTGCACATGGGTAGCCAGTGTGAATGATGACAGATGCGACCTGTATATCATGACTGGACCATACATTATTTGTACATGTGTTAACTGGCCACATGGCGTATAGATATATGCATTAACATGCCTGATACTGATAACTGTCTCACCTGCAATGGACTGATGTCTGTGCAGCACACCAGAAGTACCTGTATAGGGGTGACACAGCAGTTTGAACATTGTCCATGACTGTATGACAGCCACAGGGTGCACTGTGCATGTTAACACATTTGCCTGTACAATAGCACATAGTATGCACATGTGTGCATACACAGGGTAGCATACTGTAGTGTGCGGCATATGTGTAAACATACCTTGCATATGATGTTACATTACATATTGTACAGTGACACATGCAACTAAATGGAATATAATAGTCATATGTGCAGTAGTGACTTACCAGGCAACTCCAGGCTCATTGGTTGGGAGACACCCACCTCCACGGTGGCAGCTAGTGTTTGTGGATGCTGTTCTGAGGGTGTCCCCAGGCTGGCCAGTAGCTCCTCGGTGGGTGTGAGTGGGGGCATGGTTGGTGGCCCACCACCTGTTCCACCTTGTTCCCTGGTGATTGAACTGGCACGCAGTTTCGCATGTCGTATCAGGTCCGTGCAGTGTCTGCACACCTGCTGGTAGGTGCGGTTATAGCCACCCACATCATTAACCCTCCTGCGAAGGTCCTGCCACAGGTCGTCATGCTGCTGGGCATGCTGTGGGCCATGGCTGAACAACACCTCGTAGTTCTCATGGAGGTACGGGATGAGGGCATCATCCTCCAGGCGGCTATATACTGGCAGGTGTGAACGAGGCATTATCTGGAAGACATAATAATGGAGACAGGTCACAGTATCACAGAGATGTACAGAGATACAGCTGCACATACATTTGTATTAAATCTAGTACATCTGAACAGTTATCTTTGCAAATCATCATGACACTGACACGACTGACATGTTTGTGTCACACACATGTAACACCTGTTATGCATTGGATATCATCACCATATATGTGTGTCACCTCATTACATTGTTCATACTCCATGTGAATGCTGTCTTGATGTGGGCATGTCTGTTTGCCTGTACTGGTGTTCTTACCTATCAGCACATGCCTGGATGTGTCCACAGTAATGCTGTTGACTTTGATGCTGTGTATATGTCACATATCAGCACATATACTGCCTGACTTAATGGACATGAGCAGTGACAATGCACACATACACATGGAAACCTTTACATGCATGTGTTTTGCCATATACATCTACACAGCACTGTACAGCAGTTCAACATCCTGCCACGTATCGCCTGTGTTGCACATGTGATAGACATGGGACAATGGCTAGCCGGACGTCATTCGTAGGGATGGTTATCAACCATAGCATGTACGGGCAAGGTTTTCTAGCTGTATCTGACAGCCATTTTGCCACCGTGTGGTGCATCAGTGCCGCATTACTGATCCAGACAGTTAATAATACATCTACCATGCGGTCATCGCACCATGGATGACATAGATGACATGTGCAGCTTTGATGGACAGGGTTGCATGGTATGGTAGGAGTATGTAACATGTATGGCACAGGGATCTGTCCAGCATGTGGCGGTCCTTGTAGTAGGATGGTGGCTGTCCATGACATATGTCTTTCAGATCAGAATATGTATGTGAAGCATGTCCAACATCACAGTGTAGCACATGTCTTTATGCAAGGTAGCCAGCATGCTGCATAGTGGAGGTGAAGATTGTGAAGGCTGGTATCGCCCATCCACATATGGCCTATACCCCTTAGAGGTGATATGCGATCTGATATTGGTCACCCGAGTGCTGAGTATGCCTGTCCAATGATCTCCATGCTCATTGATGGCATCCTGTCATGACATGGGTGCCTCGTATGACTACCTAATAGGCCTGGAGATGTCACCAACTCAGGGAGGTGAACTGCACAGCACCATCCCTTACACAGTGTCCATAATGTTGACCGCTGCCTAGGTGGTAGTTAATGGGTAAAGGGTTATTCACCTAACGGTGACAATGCTATTATCAGCTGTCAGATTGTGCACATATGTCACACACACCTCACCCACAAAGCCCATTCTGTATGTTGTCTACAACACTGAGACAGCTATTGCTCCTAGGTCATGGACATTCATATCCTTACATACACAGATACCTCACATTTGTCTGTGTGGTATGGGCTACAATGAGGGGGGAGTACACAACATTAACCCTGTTTTACTGTAGCTGCCACTGGTGTGATATGCACATGTCACTCAGACACCTTTTATAGTGTTGCTTCTGTCAACAGGCCACTGGTAGAACACTCCTGTGACATATTAAGGTACATCTATTATACTCAGTGTAGCTGGAAAACGGTATGGGTGATGATGTCCTATGACCTGTCACAGGTATGCTATGCAGTGTGAAATCATCCGTACTGTCATTTACTTCTGTACTGCTAACATCTACATTGATAAAGGTTCATAGACGTGCAGACCATACTCAGCAGGGTAATAGTGCAGTGCCTCCAATTATGACTGTCGCCTCCACTTGTGGGTTGCAGTGGGTTGATATTATCCAACACCCTATCTGTAGTGCATATTCATGCTCAGCACTTGTTCAGAACATGTGAGTACTTCATGAGCTACTAATTACTATAGCACTCATTCCAACTCATTTCTTACAAGTACACTGTCTGTCCTTACATTTCCAGCTTGCTTACAGTACAACAGCTGTTGTACACACATAACTCATATATCTTGTGAGACATGGTTAAATATACAGGCATGTCCAAGTGTCACGTACCAGTGCTATTGCCTGTCTATATGATGAATATGGCAAACATGTGGCAATACAGCAATTGTCTCATGTACACAGTCAATGCTCACCTCCCAACATACAACACTACAGCCTGTGGGAGATGCACATATGTAGCCATGCTGGAGGTAATGCTCTCACCAACCCAGACTGAACCTGACATTCATGTGGGTACATTTAACATTTGCAACACACCCCACTCATCACATAGTCTCACTAGATCTCCACCACCACAGGCCACACATAGTATGAGTACGACATTTGCAGAACATCTCCATACTCTGTGTAGGCACCAGAGGCAGCCCCCTTTACCAAACACAACAACAATTACTTATAGCCCACAGACTCATGTGTGCCCATTAACTACAGCCAATAGGGTGTTATACCCAACACACCGGTCATAGGTGACTCTGTAGGCGGTCACAATGATACACCAGGGCTGGCTGTACTGTACAGAGGTGCAGGTAACACATGGCTCTGCTGTTCACAGACAGGACACTACCCTAGAAAGGTGCCGCCACTGTAAACACTGTAATTGGGCTTACACATAGACTTGCCAGACAGAATAGTACCTCACTATGAACCTGTGAAGCTATTACATGTCCTTTGTGCATGGTTAATTGAGTAGTTCTTCCATTTTGATTAGATATCATGCTGTTACAGTGTCCTGTGACTACAAGCCATATGTATCCTGTTATTGTGTATTGTACATGCCAATAGACGATACCTTTTATTTGCATGATATAACAGTTATGCTGTGTAGAATATCTGACATATCTACCTACAATACTGTACATTACACATATTTTACACATTATCCCATAATGCAAAGCATACCTGAACAGCAGGACCACCTTAGGCATGTTATTGTCATTATATGCCCATACACATGCCTACTGTGACAGTATATCAACATATACTATCCCCTGCTATGGCACATACTTGTTGGACATACCCTACCACTGATGGCGGGTGGTGTGGAATTGTTCTGTTTAAAGCCCTCATGTAACATCCCTTGTGGTGTATGTGATGTTTACCTTGTGGCCCACAGCAGGACACAGAATTTTTACAAGCGTTACTATGCTCAACAAGACATCACTACATAACACCTTTTCCCACTTTATGCATTGCGTACACTTTTAATTAATACAAAACAGTCTCTACATACACTAACATACTGAGTGTTCTACATACCTTGTTAGCATTCTGAATCTTTGTAAATATCTCTCTTACACCTTTACTGTTTAAACGGTTCTATGGTATGAGCATACGGTTTGAATATATGGCAAGTCATCCTTATATACGTCGATACCTGTAACATGTGGTTTCCTGCCGCCAGTTGGTGTTCCTGAGTAAATTATTACATGCACATCAGCTGTGCAGCTACTCCTTTCTCCAATTACGTGGCAACAGTGGGGTATAATTTAATTCTCCACACTTGGGCATTGCCCTTTTGCCCTACCTTCGGGGAGATGGCCTGTATGTGTTTTGTTGTGAGGAATTGCAACTGCTATTTGTAGAGACGTGGATATTTTGAATTCATGTCCCCCGTGGATTGTGTGTGATGGCCAGAGCATGTGGTTCTACATGTGAGTGTACCTGTCATCTCAACCATCTGATAAGGGACGGTTGCAAACAAAACCTGTAACATCGCCATCTGTTCCATTATACAACAGCTACGATTTCACATGGCGCCTTTACAAATGTGTCTCTCACAAGGTATGTTAATGCTTCTGCAGATGTAATTGAGTGAGTGGATGTTTGTGATGTTATTACAGTCTGTATTGCAATTGTTTCAGGTGTGGGGGAGATGTAGGTGGGTGTACATAGCATATACAGGTTTGTGGGGATTGCATTTCTACATATTCCATATATGTGTGTGGGCTCCTTCCCTAATTGAAGACCTATCACTTAGTAGACTGAACTATGGTTGTTACGGGCTTATATATTGAGCCATTGTTAATTGGTTTCTATATAGTATGCAGATGAGGTTGATACTTCCATACCTCTGGAAATACAGCGATATGTAAAGGAATGTTACTAAATGACAGCTGTCTCGTGCATTTCTGTCACAGATATTTGCATTCATTGCAGTTGTGTTGGTGACTGAACCTCTTTGGCATGGGTTGCCACCTTTTCAAATGGCCACACTGGGACATTTGCAGGACACACATCGGTGTTTACAGGCCGACACATACCCATAGTCAGTACACAGGATAGAGCATACTTTTATCCTGAATACATACTTATTCTTGTAGCACTTTAGCTACTTATCATGTTTCATGTAACATTTACGTTTTGTAGATACAGGCATAACTATTTAATGCAACTATTACATAATATATGGGACATAATTATGTCCTACAATCTAGGACATTTGCCCTTTTTAATATTTTTTGTCAGGACACAACTGCCCAGGGAGGGGCTGTCCCTCTTAAAGTAGGACAGGTGGTAACCGTATACCTACGGCCAGCTATAACCACACCTACCGTAATGATCTACCTCCGAGTTAGCACTAACAGACACACGATGCAAACACACACACACATTACAGTCCCACAGAAACGCACATGGCACCCTCAACACACACATACACAGACTACAGCAATCAGAAACACAGTTGAACACAGTACCTACGTGGACTGCAACACTGGCAGCGATAACTAAATGTCCCTTAATATCGTGATTATATTACACGTGGTTCCAGTGTTCCGGTACTATGTTCTTTCAGTCTTTAAGCCTCGTGATTACGCGTGTCGGTATGTGACACATTCCATAGTTGGCAGTATCCTATTTATTTCTACCTCAATGGTTGTGTACATGTCGTTGACCTATCTATATATTTGCAGATATAGGTGAATCCGTATATATCAACATATATCTCTCTATCACCCTTTCTATCTCTATTATATATATATATATATATATATATATATATATATATATATATATATATATGTATATATATAAGAGAGAGAGTGAGAGGGAGAATAAACCTTTCATTGTGTACATGTCAGTGTATACTGTTTCCTGGCTCCACACATTTGTGTTTGAACCTGTTACATTACACACCTGCCGTTGGTACATCTTGGGTAGCTTAGTGTTAGGTTATTGTGTACATGATTGCGTGTTCTACTCCTGGCAGTGGTCATTTTACCCTTCAGAGCAGGCACTATTAGTACAGGGGTGAATAATGCTAGTTTGACCTGTTTTGGACATCATTGACCATGATCTGCACGATATTCAGAGAAGCTTAGCCCTGTTTCGCGCATATCCGTATAGTCATGTTTAAATGACGCTTACCAGCACTGGGCAATGCATATTCCTGCTAACATGTGCTAAACCTGATCTGATGACCTGCATCCAACATCCATTATTTGTGCCTTCGGGATTACGTAACGTCCCTTGCAGGACGTGGTACCGGGAACATGCACGACAGTCAGTGCATTTACCACTTGGGCATCTGGGATTTGTACACGTGTTATGGCATTTTGTATGTGGACTGTACTATGGCTGTTACTCCATACTGCAATCAAATGGGTAACTCAGTTAGTTTACATATGGACAAGACCTATTAATGGTATGTCCAAGTGATGTTTAATGGATGTGCTCCAGCATTGGGAATGTATGTCACAGTGAGCCACACACTATAATGTGCTACACCTTCACACAACCATAGGTGGAGCATGCTGGGGTGACAGATACCTGTCATGGGTACACCCCATGCTTTGCCACTACATCCATGATTACATTGTACGGAGCCCCTCATTAACACACCAGGGAATCCATGCAGAGTGTGTGGGGAACAGTGATTACACACATGGATCCCGCAATTGGCTCTGCTCTACTGAGGGTCAGTTGGTTACTCGATGTGGTGGTGACAGCAGACACTGTTTGCCTCGATTGATGAATGGCCTGTGACAATCGGGTGTGTACCTACCGATGTACCTAGGAACCTATACATACAGTACCAACATATGCTGATAGGTGCGTGTACTGTTCAGGTGTTGACATTACTTGTTCTTGTGTGTGCAATGGTTGAGGGCTGCCTATGTAGGATTCACACAGTAGGCCACCTATACATTACAATTTACAGGTGGTCGTGTGTGAGTGCCATCCATTTTACTGTGTGTGCAGATGGAGAGGTGTGTCAGTCTGTAGGGGCCTACACTGCCAGAGTATGTGCTATACGTTCCCTCTTTGCCAAGGTGTAGGCATATTGGGCATGCCTCCATCTGCCTACTGGGGCTGGCACAGGGTGTTCGTGGTCTGAATCCCTCTGTGCCTGTGTGGCCTTGGTAATTGCGGTGGGCTGTGAGGGCCTTCACCATTATGTCCCTGCTGCAGCTGTTTCCGCAAGATCATATTATGTAGCATGGCACATACTATGAAGATGTGGGCACACGTGTCTGGAGAGTACTGCAAGGCTCCACCAGATATGTCCAAGCAACGGAACCATGATTTCAGCATCACGAACACACGGTCTATGATGATTCTGGTTTGTGCGTGTCTCATTATGGCGTTCTTGCATGGGTGTGTGTGCATTTCTGATGGGAGTCATCATCCACGGCTCCAGTGCATAGCCAGCATCCCCCACAAGGTGGCCATGTGGGATGTCCCCCCTGACAAATACCTGATACAGCTGTGAGGCATGCCAGATGTGGGAGTCATGGTAGCTTCCAGGGCTGCCAGCACACACATCCATGATAATGCCCTGGGCATTGCACATGACCTGGCAGTTGATGAAGTGGTATCCCTTGCGGTTTATGTAGCGCCTACCATGCTCACTGGGTGGTGACTTGATATGTATGTGCGTGCAGTCTATCGCACCCAGTACCTCCGGGTAGTGTGCCACATGGTGGAAGAGATGCATATTGCTGGCCAACTCCTCCTGAGTTCGGGGGAAGTATATATGCTCATTGGCATGTGGTAACATGGCATCCAGGAACTGGTGTAGTACCCTGGATGCTGATGCCTGTGAGATCCCCATTATATCTCCAGTTGGCCTTTGAAAGGTACCTGTGGCTAGTATTCGCAAGCTTACACATACCTTCATGTCCACTGGGATGGGTTCCCCTCTGTTGTTTCTGGATCTCAGGCGTGGCCGGCACAGCTCAACTATTTGCTGTAAGATGTCCCTGTCCACCCTGTAATGCTCTACTATCTCCAGATCATGTATCCCCTGGTAGGTTACCTTTGGTCTGAACACTCTTCTCCTTCTCTGGGGCCTGCGGTGGTTGTCAGCATCATCCTCCACAACACCTTCAGTCACTAACACATGGTGATGAATCACAGCTATGGCAGCTCCCAACATGTACATTGTAAAAGTTCCCCATCTATTTACACCTATGGTGCAGTGTTTAGGAATACACAGGTGTGTGTGAGGTGCTTTCACACTTTATACTATTGTGCTGTGAACACTGATGATGTCACAGGGTGTGTATGTATGATCGTAGCTACAGGGTATCTTATGTGTTTTACGACAGTTACTACTATTGTGGTGCCTTTGGTGTTGAATTACATTTGGCTGCCATGGATTACCTCTTGCCCTTCCCTTTACATTTCTTAACGTTTCACCTCCCATTTCTGACATGCATCCAGCAGCCTGCTTTCATTTGTACTTTCCTAAACCTGGCTTATCTTGTGTAATGTGTTCTATGGCCAGTCTACTGCAGGTTTGCTTTGCTCTGCTATGACAGTTCTCTTTTCTTTGTAATCCGACACCTCCCCTATCCTGTTTTGCAGGTTTCTGCGAGCAGACTTGTCAGCTGCTGTTGATTGCCCGCTGTGATTTAATAGGTGTTAATTGCTCAGTTGTACTCCAATTACCCTACTGCGGCATTTCCTTATTTTCTTCCCCTGACCTTCCTGTTTGAGCTATGGTGCGCGGCGCGTGCGTCCGCTTACCGGGTTTCAGGCATGTTTTCATCCCCGTACACATGCGCTTTTGGGCACCATATGTGCTCTCAGCTAAACGATGCTATACCTACCTCCCCACCCCTGTCCTGTGGCTTTGCTTAGCAACAGCCAGGCCAGATTTGCATTGCTCCAATGTGCTTACAGCTACAGTGGCACACCCCACTGCTGATGTCATGTATACCTCTAAAGCACTCCTCGGTGTTGTAGCGCTGCACCGTATGGTACATCCTTAGTCCGGCGGGACATTTGCGATTCACTATTACTTGCCTCATTTGCATGGCATTGACTACTAATTCCTAGTTACCACGCTGAACACTGTCACAGACCCTTAGCAACCCTTGAAGCTTGGTTGTGGTGTACCATGCATACCATTGAGTATTATTGTGAAATCATGATTTGTATTACATTGCGATTTTATGACATTTGTATATATTTTATTTGTGTTCCCGTTTGCACACACATGCCCTGCGGTTGTACTTTGCGTTACTGTGGACATGGCATTAAATGTTGTTTTTTAGGTGTTGTGCATCTTTTCTTATGTCACTGGCTGTATATTTAGCCACTGGCATATGTTAACTTTGTAATACATGAGTGTGGTCTGCTTTCATAGCCCTGATGTTCTGTTTGGAAAAATGTAAACCGTGTTTTTTGGTTTACATTTCTGTGGGCTTACGCTATGCCTGCACCACTTCATGAATCGCTATGTACCTTCATTTGCATGGTGCGGCACTGCGCATGGGGTGATTAGCATACCTAAGCCGAGGGCTGTGCAGATCTGGTGTATGCTGGTAGTGCACGTGGAATTGGATCGTACCTGAATTGCTCGGCGGCCATATTTGGCATTATACTGCCTATGCTACGCCTGCACCTGGCGCAAGCTTCATGAATCCCGGGGATGGAGTATATACATCAAAAGATGGTTACAGATATTATATTTCAAGAATGGAAATTTTTATTCACTGATGTAACTATGGACATACGTTGTTACATCAGTCAATAAAGTACAGCCTTGAAGTCTGACCCTGATTATAGAAATGTTAATGTGTTTTGGTGCAGCTTTTTGTTTGCATGGGACAATGTTGTGTAAAATACATAAATTTAAATGCATGGGTGTCATACTGTTTTAATAAAGATGTTAAAATTAAAAAATGTAGTTTACCATGTTTTGATAAAATCCAACACAGTTTTGATCACCATATTCAATTTCGTCTTCCCATTGAAAAAAACATATTCCCTTCTACATTGGCAGAAGCTGCAAAGCCATTCTGTCCTGGTTACAGTCTCACTGATAGCCCTCTACTTTTTTTCCTTCCTTGCTAGGCCCCATATGGGTTCAGCATACTTTCTGTTTCTGTAGGTTCATAGGTTCATAGGTTAATACTAGGCTATCTGCCCTAGGGCATTTATAAGCCTAGCCAGAGTGTGTTTGGCTTTCACCACCCTTTTAGATTAGTTGACTGTGCCTCTGTATAGTAGGTCACACAAGGTAGCCCTTTTAAGGTTAGTTTACTGTACCTTTGTCAAGCAGAGACACAGAAGAGATTCCAGGGGTAAACTCATCAATATTTCTCTTGAAGAGAGTCAGTGAGGGGCTCTGCCTAACATAGATTGGGATTTTGTTCCAGATTGAGGGGAGCCTCTGGGATATGAATATGTCCCTCCAGCTTGTCCTATTTATTTCTGTGCTGAGGTTCAAGTCCCTGGAGTGTGTAGCTCTAAGGGATTTGGATTTCCTGAGATGGAGCATGTCCATTAATTCTGGGTTGGACATGGCTTAATACGTCAGACACAGATTGCCTCTGAGTAGGTGGTACGCAACTGAGTAGAGCTGCAGCTTCTTCAGCCGAACTGCATAGGGCATCTGTTTGAGTCCCTTGATCCTCTTGGTGAGGTACTTTTGGGGTCTTTCCAGTTGCTGCAGGTGTCGGGTTAGGTACATCCCAAATGGGGCATTGTATTCAATTATCGGCCTGATAAGTGATGAGTAGAGTGGCACAATGACCTCTCTTGATCTAGATGTGAACCCTTTTGTGATAAGGTGGGCTATATAGAATTTCTTTCTAACCACTTTGGCAATGTGATTGTCAAAGGAGAGATTGCTATCTACTTGGGTCCCCAAGTCCCTAATTACTTCTTTCGTACTTAATGGATTACCACCTATGTGGTAATTTGTGGGCACTTTGTTTTTCCCAAAGGGGATGACTATGCACTTTTTTGGCATTTAGCTTTAGGCCATGGCTCTGGCACCAGTTATCCATCTCTGTGAGACCCTTTTGGAGGATGCTTGTGTCAGCTGGAGAGTCGATTATGGCACCCAGTTTGCAGTCATCTGCGAACTTGGTCAGCCATAGTCCACCCGTGTTAGCCTGTACCTCGGAGAAATATATACCGAACAAGAGAGGTCCCAGGACTGAGACTTGTGGGACGCCACTTGTAACTGGTTTAGAGTCTGTCATGGCACCTGCTATTCTGACCATGTGGGTTCTATCCGTGAGCCAGTTTGCAACCCATCTTGTAACATAGGGGTTGATATTTAAGTTGGTGAGCTTATTTATGATGCCTGAGTGGGGTATTGTGTTGAAGGCTTTTGCGAGGTCTAGGTAGGCTGTGTGGACTACCTTCCCTTCATCTATGGCTTTGGTAACTGTTTCAAAGAAGTCGAACAGGTTCAAGAGGCAAGATCTGCCCTTAACAAAGCCAAATTGGGTAGGATCCAGTGTCTGGAGGTTCCCAATGTCTTTGTTTATGATTTCCATGATGATACACTCCATAGCTTTGCAGACCAGGCTAGTCAGGCTTATAGGGCGATAGTTTCCAGGGTCCGTTGTGGCACCACCTTTGTGGAGCGGGACCACTGTTGCTGTGCGCCATTCCTTGGGTACATATCCTGTAGTAAGGCTGAGACTGAACAGTGACTTTATATGAGGGTTTAGTTCTTCTTGGAGCTCATGTAAGATGCAGCCTGGGACACTATCTGGTCCCATTGATGCTGTGTTTTTTGCTTTGGAGAGGGCAGCTCTCACTTGTGCATCTGTGATCTCAGGAAGGCTACACTCAGTAGGGATAGACATTTGCTCTTTTTGGGGGGAAGGGGGGGGGTTTGCACTGAACCTTTCTGCCAGGATGTTGGCAATGTCTGTGGGTTCAATGTATTTTTTGTCATTTTGCACTAACTCAGAGCATATCTGGGAGTTGCCTCCCAGGTTCCTGACATAACTAAAGAAGGCCTTGTGATTATCTTAGTGTCTTGTGCAATTTTTCTTTCGAAGCTGGCCTTAGATGATTTTATGAGGGATCGTAGTTTTATGCTAGTACTGATCAGAGATGCCTTCCCTTTTTTGGATTTAGCTCTGTCATGTAGTAGCTTTCTCCTTCTGTTGTATAGCTTATTTATGGCCGGGGTCCACCAGACAGGTCTCCTGCCTTTGGAGGAGTGAGTCTTGGTTTTATTTGGGATAGCATGCTCCATGCATTCCTGTAGGTGTCCATAGAATGCTTTTGTAAAGGATTCTGCATTTTGGGCCATATTTTCCACTGGCCCGGGGGCTTTGAAGGATTCCACCTTGGTTTTGAGAAGTGTGAAGTTTACTTTTGAGAAGTTCTTCACCATGGTTTCCTTGGCTGGGGGTGGGGATGGAATATGGATGTCCAGTGAGATTAGTTGTATACCTCTGGTGTGGAACATAGAGACCCCATGTTGGTAATGACCAGATCCAATATGTTTTTCCCTCTTGTGGAAGAGGTGACCAATTGTTCCATAGCATTTGAGTTTATAAATTCTAGGAACAGTTGGGCGAGGGTGTTTGGGCTTGAGTAGTTTTCCCAATCAATGTTTGGGTAGTTGAAGTCACCCAATATAATGGTGTTTGGAGAGACCTTCATATTCTCCAGTGTTCTCAGGAAAGCCAAGTGGGGTTCCTGTGTTTGGGAGGGTGGTCTGTAGCAGGCTACAAACTGAAAGGCAGTTTTGTCCACTGTTAGTTGCACATGGATGGTCTCCGATGCTTCGTGCAGTGCCACTAACCTGGAGGTGGGGGTATCTTTGATAAATATGGATACTCCCCCTCCTTTTGTGGTTTGGTCCGAGTTTTGGGGCCGAAAAGCATGGTATGAAGTATAACCTGTTAGTGCTGGGGTGCTCTCGGGAGCCTTAAACCAGGTTTCTGTTACTGCACAGATATCAATATTCTCCATACTGAGGAGAGTCTCGAGTGCATGCATCTTGAGGTTTAGACTACTGGTGTTGAGCAGCATTACCCTTAGTTTTTTTTTTCTTTGTGTTGTCTATGGAGGTGGGTTTGTCTTTTGAGCCTTGCCTAAAAAAGGCACTATGAGGGAGGCAAGAGCCTTTGCCAGTATTCAAAAACCCAGGGGTGATAGGTGCAAGCCGTCCCTAGCAAAGCAATGTGGCTTGTCGAGCATGTCATCCCAGGTTGACAGACACTGGATCCCCTTTGAATGACACCAATAGTTTAGCCAATTGTTAAAATGGATCATTTTGTCTTTATACTGTGGCACTAGCATTTGTCTTTCTGGAGATTTACACATAGCCTTCTAGCCCAATTACATAATTCATCTTAGACAGTGTAGTTGAATATTTGGTTCAGTTTATCAAACCCCTTCAGATAAGTGCTCAACATTTTGATTAGTCCAATGATATTTCATCTCCAGACTGTTTGTCAGTCTTCTGATTGGCTGCTCTAGCCATAGATCTTCTCTCACTGCTCGGGCATGCTTTGTGACTTTACTGGTGGAAGAAGGGTCTTTATCTGTCAGTCCATTGATTGGCTTCAACATCATCCCCACTGGTCAGCACCTAAGCCACCCTAGCTTCCTCTGGCCGTGTGAAGAGGGCCAGAGAAAAAACATAAAACATTTATCATTTCAAATTGTATCACTTATCTTTAGGTTTGGGAGGGCTGATCACTGTGTCTTGACAGACTGATAATATTTGAGCTCATAGAAGGCATCCAACTGTTTTTTTTTTTTTTGTTTCTTGTTTTTTTTTTAATACTTAATGTACACGGAGTGTAGTGGCTGGATATTTAAACCTGACTAATGTTTGCTCCTCCTGCTCCTTTTTGCCATGTTACTTTCACAATTCAATAGAAAGGTCTTAAGAAATCAGTAGTATCAGATAAAAGCACTAACATTTAAGCAAAATAAATGATGGCAAATTTCCTTAAATGCTGGTGTGCTCAAATTTTCGTGTCTACTACAAGTGCTTGCTTACTATTTGCTTGCAACACAATTGGTCACTGCCACTAGCTTAAAAAGGCAAGTGCTCTACGTCACATTGACTTAAGCTCTTGCAACTACTTATCCCTTCTGACACTCTATCATACAAAACTGTATAGCCCTACAACACCAGGATCCTAACTGTAACCCTAAAACATCCGTCTTGCTCCCTAACCCTAAAACTCCTCTCCCCTTCCCTAACCCTAAAATCCACTTCCACTCCCTTACTCTAAGACTTCATTCTTGATCTCTAACCTATTCCTGCTCCCTAAAAACCCTAGGACTCCCTTCTCACTCCATAACCCTAAAACTCCCTTCCTACTCCCTAAACCTTAAATTCCTCCACTCCCTGAACTTAAAATCCCCTACCTGCTCCCTAAAGCTAAAGCCCCCTTCCTAACTATTGCCCTAATCTACACTCTCAGCCCCACCCACTCCCTATGGCTGCTGCACCTATCTCATTTTAAGTCGAAGAATGTGTTCAAGTAAGCTGCAACAGCTGCTTGCCTAATATCATATTCAAGTTTCAACGTGAGGTGGGTGGCAACCTAGCCGAGCTACAAGAAGCTTGAGTACCTGGCATTAAGACAGTAATCACTGAGCACATGGGACTCTGGTTAAATACCTTTTGTTTTGTCTGATTATAGTTTTTGCCATTAATGTTTTATTCATACTGACTGCATGATTTTCATGTTTCTAAAATATGTTTTATTGCCTTGTTATTCCATTTTATACTGTAAGGAGCTTGTATTGATGCAGCTAAATAAGTAATGTTTAACGATCACTTCATTCACCTGATGGACAGCTTTTGTTTGTATTTTTCATGCACTGAACTTTTTTTTTATCCACAGATTCTAGGATCTTTAGAAACATCAGACATTGAAGATAAACCAGTAACCTTTGATTTTTTTAGAGTACTTTTGCTTTGTTATCTTTTTTTTACCTATTTTTTTCTATAAAAATATTACCACGTTTTAAAAAGCTCCATTTTTTTTGTTTTTGTTTTGTTAAACTGATTACAGTGCTCTCACACTTATATGTTATGAGAGGAACCTGGGCAGAATGCACAGAGGGAATAAAACTCCTTTGGAGGTGTTTGTCTACATCAGGTATTTCTTTGAACAGACTTCAACAGAAAATCCATTCTGTAATCTGATAAGTGAAGAAAAAAATCACAACACAAACAAAGAAACAAAGAAACAAACAAAATATAAATTGTAAAATTGCTATAGGAATATGGCAAGCTGGCTGGTGAATGTCTAAAAAAATAGGAGAGAACTGACCACTGAAACAGCTGCTGGTTCAAAATATAAAAATGTAGCCATTGGCCATTGGTTTCAAAGCAGTGAGAAGAACTGAGGCGAGCACCTGCCAACATTCCTTTCGTGAGACACTTGTGCAGAACTGTGCCACTATGGTCAGGGGACAGCTTTAGTACCGGCTAGTACAGGAAAACAGAGTGCCTTGGAATCTTAACTTCACAGCCAAACAGACACCTGATACTCCATGGAAAATGCCGGTCTATAATAATCTGTAACCTGGAATGTTATAAAGACAAAAATACATTACAAATATCTCATACAATGTTGGGACGTTGGTCTGATAGGGAACAGAGATATTGATAAGAAAATTTAAGTAAATCAGAGAAAAAAACTACAGAATTGTTTGGCATTTATACAAAACTCAAGTAAATCAGAGAGAAAAAAAATAATATTTGACATTTTAACTTTTATCAATGAGGTAGGGATGCAGGTTTAGTGACTCATTTCAGATGTGATATGAGTCAAAGGGTAGGACATGTATAAAGATTAACTTTGTGAATTCTGCACTATAAGACTAAACTAAAACTTGTACAGATCTAGGTAAATCAGAATCTGCCACAGCTTAGCATAAGCCAGGTTATTTGATACATCATAATACATGCATAGCAAATAATAGAAATGCAAGAAATATCTACAAAAGTTACAAGTGATTATAAGAATTATACAATTTTACATTTTCATTAGGCTATGTGGTGTAAATAGTCAAAGACTTATTGAATGATACAATGTTCTGACAGGACTACATGTCAGGTGCAATACAGCGGAAAATGAATGCTATTTGCAGAACAGTGACAAAATGATTAATAAAACAAAGGTTTCCTCTTAGCAATAGCAACAGCACATGATTGATTGCTGGCGGTTAGCTCATAAATGATGGGTTATGGTAAGCTGAGACTATGCTGCAACTGTCTGTTAAGATGTCAGAAATGGGGGACAAGGTGCCATTGTTTTGATTAATAGTCTTAGGGAGGGAAAGCTCTTTTTAGAGTTGCAAAGCTGACAGGGCTGAGTTTAAAAAGAAGAATGTCAACTAAGTAAGCAAAATGTAATCAGTGGTTTAAGGGAGTGCATAGTCTAAATTTAGGCAGTTTAGGCTTAAAGTTGTGATTAAAAAAATATGCAATGTTAAGGCAGAGTACGTAGGAGAGGGGTAAATTAAAATTATGCTGAAGAGATAGAAATTGGTAGATAAGAAGACAAATGACTACATTTAGTAGTCAATGAAGCACTTGCATTTTGCTTGTTTAATGAGCAGAGTAAGTGAAAGTACCACAAATTAAATATGACTGCCAGTGTGTCAGGGAAGCAATTGCTTTGTACTTATTTGGTGACCAGAACAAGTAAAACTTATATAAATGAATTGCAATTGCCAGTGTTTCTTACATTGTTGTTATATTTTGTATTGTATACTTTTTTTTGTTTAGCCAGCATGTAGTGCAAATTGTGTAAGTCGTGACCTAAATAAATAAATATATAAAAATTAATAATTTGGGTTTGAGCAATTTTGCATCTGGAACATTAGTTATATTTTAATAGCATGTTTTTCTCAAAGTTGTGTTTTACTCAAGTGAGATATACTACACAATGTTATACCACGTGTTTAGGAAACCACTACTAATCCAACACCCACTCAGGGTGCTGACACAATAGATAAAATACCAGCTACTGCAAAGGTCCTGAGGTAGCTGCCATTGCTGAAAAGTGATGATGGGAAGAAAAAAGGAACTATCTTTTTATACAGCAGAAATAACTAGGGGCTAGCAGTGAGATCTCAGGAGTAAATTGAGATAAAGAGCTTCAATAAAATGACAAAGTGAAGGTGTGACAAGGGGGAAATCCAATCTGGCTTTGATTCCAACAGGAAAACAAACTCCCAGTTGCTCCGTTTGCAGAAAGTGAGATCAAGCATTCTTTCTCTAGTGTGTGCACAGTTAATACATCCCACTGCTACCTCTGTGCACTGGAACTTTTCCCTTAATGCGTGGTGGAAATTAAGCAATAAATCAGCCAGAAGCTTCATGCACTGCAGTTTTCTCTCTCTCTCTTTGTCTTCAGCAAGTATTAGTTTACAATAAAAAATGACGCCTGTCACTGGCCTGTTAATCTCTGCCATTATGAATATCAGTATTTTCATAAGGAGAAGTCTAGGACGAATTCCAATAGATTCTAGCCCAAAAGTTCTTTATTTATTTATTTTAACTATTAGCAAAGAATTGTAAGTGTGTATGTGTGTGTGAGAGTGTGTGTTTGTGAAGTATATCATTAAAACTGTTTTTACCTCTGGTTAACAAGAAAGCATGATTGCAACTATTGAGAATACAACTGACATTCAAGAATGATTTCTTTGATTTACACACACCTGACTGTTTATATAGATATCTCTATCCATTCATTCTGGGTGAATCATAAAGGCAGTCTTCCTTCTAGGATTTGACTATTGATGTTCTAAAAATGTGAATTTAATGATATTCAAAGGACTCACTTTCTTTTCTTTTATTTAAATTTTTTACTGGGGTAGAGCACTGATCAATAAATGGCCAATTGCAGGCTCAGCCCACATATTCTTTCATTTTCTGAGCATGATTTTCAATTACTAAAACATTCAAATATGTGTATAATGGTACAGCGAGACCTCTAATAATTTAATTATATGGTCTCTCATCTTCCTCATTTTGGCAAACTATTTTGCAAATAGCACATATTGTCACTGTACATTAATGTTAGTACTGTTATTATTTGCTAGCATCAGTTAGCTTACTAGAAGGCCGTGCTCTTCAAAAGAAATTTAGCATACAGTACTGTATGAGAATAATAAAAAATGAATACAGCAGCAGCTCAAATACTATATATTTTGTCATAGATAAACAGAAGCACATTGAGTGTAAGTGCTACATGCCTAGCTGGGCAGTGGTGGTGCCTGAATTCCATATATAACACAGCACACTCTGTTATCTGAACAGTAAGGGTTAGCTAGACCTCATCAGTGATGTCTATCATGTGACCTGTCAACACCTGAAATAAGGAGCTATGCTAACTTTCTCAAACTGCATTTAATTTCTTAGGTACAGGGACATTCCACTGCCTTGCAGGTGATGCAGTGGACACCTTCCAGTGCCCTACATTTTGGATGCTGGCTGCAGTCCTCACCTGCACGCTGCAGATGATGGTGAAATGTGACACTACTCAAGAGTGACAAGCTACAAAGCAAGCATTGCAAAGGGTGGTATTCAATACAGTAAACTGCATCTATGTAGCTATGTGGTCATCAGGTGATGACAATGTGACATATGAATAAAAAGGAGATCTACTGTGTTAACTTTGAGGTGGTATGAAATAGAAATACAATCATTGCCATCATGACTTTACAAGCAGCCTGAGATTGTCAGCAATGCACGTGTCAAACTAGCAGTCTGTGTTAAGCATTCACCCAGGAACATATAAAGCAAGGTTTACTTAGCAGCATCATGAAGATTAGTGATAAAATCTTGGGTTCACAGAGTACAATTCTGATTTGTTCACTGCTTGTGTTTTGTTTTCCCCATTTATGCATCGTTTTTTCCTGGCACCAGTTTTCCTCCACCTCCCAAAAACATGATTGTTGAATGGAACAATCTCTCTCCCACTCTGTGTGTGTGAGAGTGTGTGTGTGTGTGTGTGTGTGTGTGTGTGTGTGTGTGTGTATGCACAGTAAGGCACTGTTGAACCTTGCATTCAACAGTACATCAATTGTACTATTTCGCTGAGGGGCTATGCCCCCCTGCACATTAAATATACCAACTCCAAGATCACACTACAGTGAGGAACTGGGCTAATTCCCTGTTCCTCACTGATGTGTGAAGTCTTGGTATGTCACTTGCTGAAAGGTCGAGTGCACCATGCAACTCGACTAAATGTGGTCGACCACTCTTGATTCAGTTTTTCACACACACACACACACACACACACACACACACACACACACACACACACACACACACACACACACACACACACACTGATATATATGTATACCTACACACATACAAATATGGATATATATTCTTATGCATGTGCATTCTCATCACCTAGTTTTACAATTTCTCTGTGTCCCCATTCCTCTTGTCTTCTTAGTTCAAGAAATATGGACATAGCCTAAATAAAATAATGCAGACAAAGGCCCCAAAACAGGTTTTAAATATTTTGCTTATGAAGTTAAAAAGTTGCTAGAATAACATGCATTTTTGAAGGATTTAAAGTCTGAAAATCAAATGTGTGAGATTATTTAGTTGCTTCAATCCTCAGTAATTTGCCATAAAACCACACATTTTATTTGGAACACACCAAAATGTAAGCTAGAAATATGGACAGTCTATGACTGCACAGTAAGAATTGTGGGAAGTGAGATAGAGGGTGAAACAAAATAAATAAAACAAAAATTAAAATTGCTTGATAATCTTGGCCTCTCTCATCTCAACTCTTAAACAACTGGGTTTGTGGCTATGGCCACCTAGTGTCAGAATAAATAGGTCAGAATGGTGAAGAAGGAGCTTAATGGTTTAGGTGGAGAGAGCCACAAATAGATCTACAACTTCATAGGCTGACACTAGACAAGCAGTTACTAAGACCATTAAGAGCTTAACCAAATAAACTTGTTGAATTAGTATGTAATTCAGTAGTGTTACCCTCTTTGACTAGAAGGGCTACTCAGGATAACACAGGAATAATTTATGTCTTTCCATCAAATCATCAACTTTTAAACATCCAGAGTACTGCTTTGTTTACTCATAGGGGGAACTTATTTCATAGGTATGGAAGGCATTGGATAAGGTAACAACACACCAATGAGTCTCACTTATTTGTTTATGTAGGTTAGGATCCTTGGTATGGGTATTCGAGTACCTATTGGTTCTACAGAAGGGTGGGAAATTGAATTGGACATGGACTTTCATAGCTTGAAAAGCAATGCAAAGATCAATGGAGTCAGTAGCAGACTGAGTACAAGGACAGGGCTACTAATCTATCTAACTAATGGATGTGAGACCAGTGGTCATTTTCCTAATGAAACTTTGAGGCCTTTCAAGGTGAGCAATATGCTTAGAAAGGTGTATGCCAAAAGAATTTAGTGATGGATGATGGATGAGTACATGGTTTCATAGGTTCATAGGAGTGCACTGGGCTAATGACCGCTGGGGCCTTTTTAAGCCTATCCATGCATCCCAAATCTCTGACAAGTTCTGGCATGCTTGGTAGTGTAAGCAGTGGCCTTGAAAATGAACTATTTACAGGCTGCCTGTATCCGTTAGAGACATAGGTACCAAACCAGGAGTGAATTTCTGGTCCCTCATCTAGTTGTCCAAGTTACATGTGAATTGGGTTAGGGAGGAGCTCTGCTTCACATGGATAGAGATCCTGTCCTATTAAATCACAGGCAAGGTTTAAGTCTTTAGGATGGATAATTCTGGTGCTGTTTGTTTTGCAGATATGCAGATGGCCCATCTGAGTGGGATCCGAAGATGGCTTGTATGACAGGTATACATCTCCCCTCAACAGGTTGTGGGAGACAGAATACAGGGATAGGACTTTGAGGCAGTCTGCATGGGACATGTTATTTATGTCCTGTTTTCTTTTAGTAAGAAACTTCTGTGAATGTTCTAATTGTTGGATGTGCCTGATTAAGTTCATACCAGAGGGGGCTTATTACTCAGTGACAGGTCTGATGAGTGCCAAATGCAGTAGAAAATGACCTCCTTGGACCTAGATGCTATACCTTTGTTTATAAATTGTGCAAATTAGGATGATTTCCTCTCTACAACAGACATGTGATGGTGAAAGGCTAGATTACTGTCTATGTGCATCCCCAAGTCCCCAACTACTGGGTCGACTCTTAGGGGTTTGTTGTCAATATGGAAGTTACCCGGGGTGGCTGACTTCCTGAAGAACACCATTTTGCAGTTGTTGGCATTTAGTTTTAGTCCATGGCTCTGACACCAGTTACTTGTCTGTGTCAACCCTTCTTGGAACTAAGACTTCTTTAGCTTTAAGGAAATACTGATAGACATTATTTTGACCATATATAAAGGAATTAGTTAGTTAGTTAGTTAGTTAGTTAGTTAGAAACTCCAGCTGTACTCGGTTGCATACCGCCTACTCAGAGGTGATCTCTGCCTGACATACAAGGCCATGTCCAACCCAGAATTGATGGACATGCTCCACCTAAATAAAACCATATCCCCTCGAGCCACATGCTTCAGGGATCTGAATGTCACCACAACAATAAATAGGACGTGCTGGAGGGATAAATTCCTGTTCCTGAGACTTCCCATGCTCTGGAACAAGATTTCAATCTACATTAGGCAGAGCTCCTCGCTAACCCTCTTCAAGAGAAACTTTGACGAGTGGATGGGAGACAGAAAGTTTACCCCAGGAATCACTTCAATGGTTCTGCTGGACAGAGGCACAGGGAACTAATCTAAGGGGGTGGCGAAAGCCAACACATTCCAGCTAGGCATATAAATGCCTTCGGGCAGATAGCCTAGTACCTACCTATGAACCTATAACTTCTGAACTATTGTGGAGGCATGATGGTCAAGGCAAAGTAAATTGTCAACACAGGTGCCTATGTCCCTGATGACAGTATTTTGTAAGGGCATGTTCATAGGGTCATAAGTGTGCACTAGGTTAATGACAACTGGGGCCTTTTTAAGCCTAACCATGCATCTCAAATATCTGACAAATTCTGGTACCCTTGATAAGTGTAAGCAGGGGCTTGGGAGGAGAAACATTTAGAAGCAGGGCCTGAAAGATGAACCAATTGCAGTCTGCCTGAGTCCATTAGAGACATAGGTGCCAAACCAGGTAATAAATTTCCTGTTACCCATCCAATTGTCCAATTTACACTTGAATTGGGTTACGGAGGAACTTTGCTTCACATGGATGGGGAAGCTGTTCCAGAGAAGGTATAGTTGCGGGGATACTTAACTGTCTCTCCAGCACGTCCTATTTATATCACAGGCGAGGTTTAAATCTTTAGAATGGGTAATTCCAGTGCTGTTTGTTTTGTGGATAAGCAGGGGGTCCATCAGGATGGGGGCCAGCAAAGTCTTGTTTGACAGGTAAACATCTCCCGTCAACAGCATGTAGAAGACTGAATAAAGGGATAGGGCTTTGAGGTAGTCTGTACAGGATGTTACTTACGCCCTGTGTTCTTTAGTGTTGTTTATATGACTGGAAATGAAAACATTTTCTTTACCAAGTTGAACCATACTACAGGAACAATACTTAGACCAACAATGTTTTGGAAATATAAGATTTTACCTATTGGGATTTTTTTGGTCATAACAAAATAATATAAGGAAATACAGTACATATGTACTGCATAGGCAAATTCTTCTTACATTAAATAATGTGCTGTTTTACCTCAAACAAAAATATGCATGTACCTAATTATACTGTATTGTTCTGCTCCTAAATAAGTCTTATAATCTGGGGACCTTCCCCCTTTGGTCCTCCATGAAAACTGATGCCACTAACAGACGACAGACAAGCAAACAAATAAATATGAAAGCATATTGTTGGTCTGAGTTCCTTTACTGTTTTTGTTATTTAATTTTGGTTTAAACAACTGTACAATCTTAACTCAGTATGAGGCTAGAACTGCAAACTGAATCTTACGAAAGACTGTACTATCCTGTGTTTATCTCTATCTATTTGTCTTACATTCTAAGACAAGCACCAGCAATATGGTAGATGGGAATTTATGACTAGGAATGGGCAACTCTCAAAATATGATGTAAGAATTTGGCTCAGAGGTAGTAATTTTTAACTCACCTGTTGTAGATGTCATCATCCTCACCACCCCAGCCCCAATACTCATTTGGAAAACCATTGATCTTCAGAAACTGAGTCTTGTTCAGTCCTGACACCCCACCAAAATAACCAGCATACGGCAACCTGTAAGATACAAAACAAAAGAAAAATCATCTAGGATGAGCATCATCAACAAAACATAAGTGCTAAGAACATAAAAAAATACATTTCAGCTTTATCTTGTTAAAAGCATTTAATCATATATCATCAACAGCAGAAACAAAGGTCTACATCTTTAAGAAGTTGTACTTCTTCCCTTTCAAATCTGTCCTTAAAATCTTTTATGTGCCCTTTCAGCAGCATTTACTGGTAAATTACAAAAATAATTGTCGTTTGTATGATCTTCTTGTCAAGTTGTATTGCTCTAAGGAGTTACTTTTAATTTTTTCTGCTACTTGTGCTGTACTGTAGTGACTGTGCCATATTTAACTGTTAGCACATGTATATACTAATGGGCCACAATGCCTTCCTTTAAGTTGTACATACCCTTATTTTGTTTTACTGTACGAAATCCTTTACCAGTAAAATGCACACAGTAATCTAATAATTACCTACTTATGAGGTGTGAATGGTAATAACGAAGGAATACCAGCATGTATGACAATTTCATAAGTGAAAGTCACGTTGTTATAGCTTTTGTTAATTATGACCTACTATGTCATTTCCTGTTTTCAGTAGTTTTCAGTAGTAACATATATATTTTGGTAACCAGCTTACATAGAATTGCAGACTGTGTAGAACTCAAAACCAGGCAAAATGCATGCACCATACTCAAGCATTGCTCACTTTGTTAATTTCAAGGAAATGCATATACTGTAATCAATACATACAGAGTATCTCATGAAAATAACACAGCTCAGATGCCCTTCTATTCTAAAATATCTATTTCCTTCTATACGCTTATGTGTTGGCATTATAAAGTAGCATCTTTTCTCACTTATTTCTACCTCTTTCTTTTCCTTTTCCATACCTTTCTCTATTATCAGTTATATTTTTTTAGCTATTACCTTCTGTTATTAGCTAACCCATTCAAATTCTCTCTGTATTGTATTCTACTACCAGAATCAAGTATACTGGTCAGACTCTGATCCTGTTTCCTACCTATATTTAAGTTAAAACCAATTAATTTTGGAGGAATACCCTTAGGCACTGTGATAACTTTGGGAATTCTCATTGCCCGAGGGAGGGCCAGTGGAGAGCCAATTACGCAAAAAAGTGAAAATTAACAATTCCCAGTCTTTTCCTTGGGTGGAGTTGCTTACCCTTGGTTATCCATGGTAGATCCACTTGATGTTCATAGGTTCATAGGTTCATGGGTAGGTACTAAGCTATCAGCCCTAGGGCCTATAAAAGCCTAACCAAAAAGGTACCCTGGCTTTCGCCACCCAAGAAAACTATTCTCCTGGGCCTCTGTTAAGCAGAGCCACAGAGGTGATCCCCGGGGTTAATTTTCTATTTCCCATCCAATTATCAAGATTTTTCTTGAAGAGTGCTAATGAGGAGCTTTGTTTGATATAGACAGGTAGTTTGTTCCAGAGTATGGGAAGTCTCTGGGACAGGAATCTATCCCTCCAGCATGTTCTGTTTATTGTGGTGACAAGGTTTAGGTCCCTAGAGCATGTAGCTCGGAGGGATTGGGATTTCTTTAAGTGGAGCATGTCCAACAGCTCTGGGTTTGACGTAGCTTTGTATGTTAGGCAGAAATCGCCTCTGAATAGGCGATATGCAACAGAGTAAAGCTGGAGTTTTTTGAAACAGTCTGCATAGGGCATCTGCTGGAGGCTGGTAATCCTCTTTGTGAGGTATTTCTGTGGCTTTTCCAGTTGTTGTAGATGTCTTGTGAGGTACATATCAAAAGAGGCATTGTACTCTATAATGGGTCTAATGAGTGATGAGTAGAGGGGAACAATTACCTCTTTTTTCCTGGATGAGAAACCTTTTGTGATGTGGTGTGCCACGTAGAAGGATTTCCTGACTACTGTGGTGATGTGATTATCAAAGGAGAGACTACTGTCCACCTGTATCCCAAGGTCTATTATCACACTTTTGATGTTAAGTAGACTACCACCTATGTGGTAGCTCATGGGTACAGAGTTTTTACCCAAGGGGATGACAATGCACTTTTTGGAACTGAGCTTGAGGCCATGGCTTTGACACCAGGCATCTGTCTCAGTGATGCCCTTTTGTAGGATATCCACATCGTTAGGAGTTTCAATTATGACTCCTAGTTTGCAGTCATCTGCAAACTTCGTTAGCCAAAGACCTTCTGTGTTAGCCTGCACTTCAGAAAAATAGATACCAAACAGGAGAGAACCCAGGACTGAACCCTGTGGTACTCCACTTGTCACTAGTCTGAAGTCGGATTTGGAGTCTGCTACTTTCACAGTGTATGTTCTGTCAGTGAGCCAGTTGGCAACCCATCTTGTGACACAGGGATTTATACCTAGTTTAGTGAGTTTATCTATAATTCCAGAGTGGGGGATGGTGTCAAAAGGCTTGCCGAGATCTAGATAGGCTGTGTGAACCACCTTACCTTCATCTACGGCTTTGGTGACTGCTTCAAAGAAGTCAATCAGGTTTAGGAGACATGATCTGCCTTTTACAAAACTGAACTGGGTGGGGTGCAGTTTGGAGATTACCAATGTCTTTGTTTATAAGTTCAATTGTGATACATTCTATGGCCTTGAAGACCAGGCTCATTAGGCTAATGGGGCGGTAGTTCCCAGGGTCTGTGGTGGCTCCCCCTTTGTGGAGAGGAATAACCGTTGCTGTGTGCCATTCAGTGGGCACAAAGCCTGAGGTGAGGCTATGACTGAACATGGTGCTTAGGTGGGGTGGCAGTTCATTCTGTAGTTCATGTAGAATGCAGCCTGGGATGCTGTCAGGTCTCATGGATGCTGTGTTCTTGGCTTTGGAGAGTGAGGTTTTTACCTGTGCAGCTGTGATTACAGGAACTTTGCATTCTTCCGGTATAGAGATGGGCCCTTTAGGGGGTGAGGGGGGAGTAAAGTTAGCACTGAACCTATCTGCCAGGATTTTGGCAATATCAGTTGGTTCTGTATATTTAGTGCCATTGTGCTGCACCTCAGAGCAGATCTGAGTGTTGCCATTGAGATTCTTGACATAGCTATAGAATGCTTTGTGGTTGCCTTTAGAATCAGTGGTGATTTTGTTTTCATAACTAGCTTTGGAGGATTTTATGAGGGATCTCAGCTTCTTACTGAGGCAGACCAGGGAGTTCTTCCAGTCATGGGATTTTGCTCTTTTATGCAACAGTTTCTTTCTTCTGTTGTAGAGTTTGTTTATGGCAGGGAACCACCAGATTAGCTTCCTTTTTTTGGAGGATAGCATCTTGGTTCTGTTAAGGATAGCATGATCCATGCACTCGTGTAAGTGCTTATAAAGTGCATTTGTGTAGGCTTCAGTAGTCGTACCTCTATTGTCTATCTGCATGGGTGTGGTGAAGTTTGCCACTTTTGTCTTAGGAAGCGTGAAGTTGGCTTTGGAGAAATTTTTTACGATGGTTTCCCTAATGGGGGGTGGGGGTGGGATGTGGAAGTCTAGGCTGATTAGCTTGGGGTTGGATCTGATCAACGAAGAATTGACCTCTGGTGTGCAACACCGGTTGCCCATGTTGGTAATGACCAGGTCTAGGATATTGCTGCCCCTGGTGGGGGTGTGGATAAGTTGATCCAAGGCGTTGGAATTTATGAATTCCAGAAAACGTTGAGCAAAAGAGTTGGTACATGAGTAGTTTTCCCAGTTAATGGAGGGGTAGTTGAAATCTCCCATTATTAGGGTGTTGGGTTGTACCCTAATATTTTCCAGTGTATCAAGAAATGAGGAGTGGGAATCCTGGGGCATGGTGAGGGGATCTGTAGCAAGTTACAATTTGTATTGCGGTCTTGCCCAGAATTAGTTGCACTTGGAACCAGATGTGACCAGAAAGTAGCTGGATGGATGAGTTGAGGAACCTAAAAAACTGTAAGGCAATCAATGAGTAATCTAAAAAATATAGTAAAAAACCCAGTGTTATAAATCCATGGTTGCTGCTTAGAAAATCTATAAGACAAATCTCAGGAGCCCGGTGTATTTCTTCATGGTCTTTATTGATTTTCCAGTCTTCAATGCAGATAAGTGCAGTTCAAACTGGAAAGAAAAGAGGATCTTGAAACACCTTTGGAAACCATGCAATGACACACAGACCTAAAAAGGATGAAGAAATCAGGACAGTCTCCAAAACAGATCACCATTTGGATCCACTCCCACAATCTGCTCCCAAAAACTGACCAAGAAGTTCTCTAAAGAGGTTTAAGCTTTGTACCACAACAAAGCAGTAACCTGGTATAAACCATCATCAGCCTAAAACCCTTTATATAGAAACTCAACTTAAATTTTTTCCAGAGCAAAAAGCCACAAGACCCAATAAGGGCACCCATGTTCAGAATCAAGAAATGGGAAAAATTCTGCTCATTTGCTCCTCCATACCACAATCACTAGTTTCAAACAACAAATACAACAGGGAGATCAGAAAGTTACTTCAAAATCTGCCTCGCAGGAAATTTTACAGCCTACATACCCAAGAAATTGTTGCTCTCAAAAACCTCAGCAGAGATAGAACCAGGAGAATTACAAAGGTGGATAAAGGAGGAGGGATTTTAGTCACTGATTCAACTACTTATAATAGGAAAATCCTGGATCTCTTTAATGACCCCAAGTTCTATGAAACCAGCAACCTTGGGAAAATTAAAACAGCATACGAAGATTTCCTTACAGAGATCATCAACCTCAGTGAAGAGGGCCTCATCAGTAGCAGTCGCCTGACTTAACATCACACACCCCAGACTACCATACTTCTTCAGGATACTTAAGCCTCACAAAAACACTCAGGATGTACCTTGTCTTTGCAAGTGGAGGATCCAATACTAACCTATTTCCATTTACCTTGAAGTTTAAATAAAACATTTAGTGGAAAGAAATTAATCCTTTGTTCTAGACATCATGGATTTCCTCAGGAAAATCAATAATCTGATAACACAGGATGGTGCTTGGCTGGTTACTATCAATGTAGAAGCCCTCTACACAGTCCTGCCACATGAGTATTGCATAACAGTGGTCTTAGAGGCCTACAAAAAAGAGAGGGAAGCCTTCACAGAATAGAATGAGGCAACATGCAGACTCCTGGACCTTATGAAAATTTTTTTACTTTGAAAACCATTACTTTAGACAAACAGCAGGTATTGTGATGGGTGCAGCCATGGCCTCCAGCCTGGCTAACTCAGCCCTGTGAAAATGTCAAGAAGAAGCCATTTGCAACTCTCCCTTCTACAACTCGCTGGCTTCTTACGTATGTTTTATTGATGACATTTTTATGATATGGAATGACTATTTGGAACAGTTTAAAAATCTTTGTAAATATATCAGCCAAGCCACCAATTTCTTAAAATTCACCACCACCCACAGCTAAGACTCTGTCAATTTTCTCAACCTCCTCATCAGTAAGCTCCAAGAACAACCTTACCTCACCAAAGACTTTTACCAAAAAATGTGTCAACCTTCTGTTGCACAGGAATAGTATGCATCCTTTTAAAACACAAAAATTTCATCAAGTCCAAAGGACTGAGGCTCTCTAAGGTCTCCAATGAACAGACCACCTTTATTAAGAATATCATCAACTTGGGAAAGGGCTTCCTTGCTAGAGGCTATGGCAGTTGCATAATCCATCAGATCCTAAACCCTATCATCCAACAAAGGACAGACAACAATGAAGCTCACATGATGTTCTGGTCTAACTTATAATGATTTTTCTCCTTCTCTTACCCACCCCCATACTACATCCATGAGCTTGGGTAACCCTTGTGTTTTTTAAAATAAGCCAAGTCCAACATATCCCCTCAGAACTAGCAATTTAGTAAAATTATTTTAGATCGCTGGATACAGTACCTTGAATTTATTTTATTTTATTCTATTTTATTTTAATGCATTTGTATATAACCCTTTGAAATTTCCACTCTCCTCCCCAGGAAGCCATGTCCAGCTAAGAATGCCTAGCCTATGATAAAGGCTGACCACATGATCTCCAGACCCACATTGCTTCAGTACGGCTCCAAAGTATATTCAAAGGCACAGAACACACCCCATGTGGAGCAGGAAGGGAGGAAAAATGAAACACTCCCTCTTTCTACTTTTGTACATGGGACATTTATAAATTTGATGGATAGTAGTTCCATCCTTGGGAAATCCCAGTCACTCAGGAAAGAAAGAATAGGGACTTTTACCAATACAGCTGCAACCCTGTGGCCACCTCCAATCATTAAACAAATCATATGCAGGGTGGTTAATTACTAGACATCCCAGGGATGTTTCCTTCTTAGCATAACCCATTTTCAGCAAAGCAGACAAATGTGGTTACTCACAATCTAAGCAAATCAGTTCTACAGACAAACTGCAGTTAACTGCATGTAGGCAATAACGAACTCATTAGCACCTCTGAGCTCTGAAATATTATGCATTAACATCCTGTACATATCCTTACATTACAGAGCATTTCCTGAAAAATCAAGTTAAAAAGCAGAAAACAAACAAATGAAAATGTTGCGTGCACAGTAAATGCTATTATAAAGGTATAAACAGCAGTATTACCACTGAAGTCTTCTTTGCCATGCTTCATATTAGTCACAGTCTGTACATCAATAGTGTAACATAGGGTCTGCTATAAGTGCTCGCATGCTATCTGCTTACAAAACACTTGCTCACTACCACTTGCTTGAAAATGAAAGTGCTTGAACTTTCACTAACTTGATCTTACTTAACTATTTAGTCGTCCCAACACCCAACGCTATTAAACTGCATAACATAGCACTAACTCTAACCCTAAACTTCCTCCCAGTCCATGGCCTGATTCCTCATTCCCTAACCCTAAAACTCCTAATCCTAAAATCCTGATCACCCCAAAACTTAATAGTCCACCCACAATCCTGAACCCCCAGCTCCCTAACATTAAAAGCCCTTTATCACTTCCTAACCCAAAAACTCTGTTTTTGCTTCCAAACCTTAAAATTCCCCTTCCACTTCCTAACCCTAAAATGCCCCTCCCACTCCCGTCCTTTTGCTGCCACACTTACCTCACTCAAACCTAAAAAATGGGTTTAGGTAAGGTGTGGCAGCTGCTTGCCTGAATTGTACAGTGGACATTGTGACAGTACTGGGCCTAAGAAATGGGGTACTAGCTGAAGCAAAATCCACTCAACCAGACTTGTTACTAGGTGCAGATGAAGTCTTTGACAAACACACATGCACACACACACACACACACACACACACACACACACACACACACACACACACACACACGCACACACACGCGCACACACACACACACACACACACACACACACACACACACACACACACACACACACACACACACACACACACACACACACAGTGTTTTCTCTCATGTGGCCAGGACCGGGCTCAATTTATACATTTGATGCCTATATATTATTAAATTAAAATATGCTTCTGATCTTTCCAGTTCCTCTGAAATGAACAATGACCACAATTAATTATTTTTTTTTATTATTGCCCATATTGCTCAAATTTCTAATGAGGAGATTAATTTAAATCCAGATGATTTTGTTTATTAAAAGTAAAATTTCCACATGAGATACAACATCTAAAATGTGGACATTAAGCAAACCTTAAAATGTTTTCTCTTATTATGAATGATATGCTTGCATGAGACAAGTAATCCAAAAAGCTTGTTCTATGTAAACTTACAATAGTCTTTCCTATTGTGAGAATGTTTGTCTGGAAGCAAACATAAAATGCCATGTCTCCTGTTGTAAGAACTGAACTTTGAGATATATTAATAAATATTGATGTGGAATGAAATGTTCAGGTTGACCTCTGATACAGAAAACAGAAGGTTGAAAAACAAGCCACAGAATGGGTTAAAGTCAGGTCAGGTCACCTCTTAATTTACTGACTAGCAAAACTATATGGTTCTACTACAAGCACTTGCATGCTTTATGCTCACTGCCACTTGGTGAAATAGGCAAGTACTTGAACTCCCACTGACTCAGTCTCCCACATCTACTTAGTCCTCATAGCTTCACCAGACTCCTAATTCTAATCATAAAACTCCCTTCCCATTCCATAACTCTAAAGGTCCTTTACCACTCACTCACCCTCGAACTCCAACCCAGTCTCCAAACTTAAAACTCCTTTCCTGCTCCCTAAACCTAAAACTCCCTTCCTACTCCCTAACCTTAAAACCCCCCTTCACACTATATAATCTTAAAAGCCCCTAATGCTTCTTTCTCACATCTGTTATCACAAACTCCTATTCGAGTTTGAGTGTGAGCAGCACTCCATCCCCATGGTTGCTTGCCTGAACTCATATTCATGTTGTACCATGAGCAGCGGCCTACATGAACTACAAAGACACTAAAGTTGCTGGCTTCAAGATAGTGTTTTCATGCACTTGAGACTTGAGCACCAGTAGGGGGCCCCAAAATATACAATTCTGCTACTGACAGTCTCATATAAGCATTACTTTTCCACAGTGTAGCTTTCTAAATAAAATAAAAAAGGAAAGTAAAATATTATAACAGACCATTGCAAAATAGAAAGGTCCTGGTAGCTAAAGAGAACTTTATGCTACTGAGTTCATGACATTCATTGTAAATGACAATCTTCTGTACTGTGTTTTTATATGAATTAACTCTGACATTTTGTTGATGTGAAAAGTGCATAGAATGCTGCTTTAATTATGATTCCTTTTATTTATGTCTCTATTAAACTCCGGCATTTAAGAACAATTTTGGGCATAAATTGGAAGATCAGGTTTGTAAAAGCTATAAATGTTCACACATTGGCAGCACTAATGCAAACATCTCTATCAGTTTTTATTGTATTGCATAAAACTACAATGTGGTCTTGTATAAAATCACCATACTGTTATTTTAAAAATGTACTTGTAGTTTAAATACTTGGGATCAATAGTTCAGAGTAATGGTGAGTGTGGAAGAGAGGTGAAGAAAAGAGTACAGGCAGGATGGAGTGGGTGGAGAAGAGTGTCAGGAGTGATTTGTGACAGACGAGTACCAGTAAGAGTGAAAGGGAGGGTCTACAAGAGGGTAGTGAGACCAGCTATGTTATATGGTTTGGAGACAGTGGCATTGACAAAAAGGCAGGATTTAGAGTTGGATGTGGCAGAGTTAAAGATGTTAAGATTTGCGCTGGATGTGACGAGGGTGGTCAGGATCAGGAATAAGTATATTAGAGGGTCAGCCCAGGTTGGAAGGTTTGGAGACAAAGCTAGAGAGGCAAGATTATGTTGGTTTGTACATGTGCTGAAGAGGGATGCTGAGTATATTGGGAAAAAGATGCTAAGGATGAAGCTACCAGGTAACAGGAAAAGAGGAAGGCTGAAGATAAGGTTTATGGATGTGGTGAGAGAGGACATGCAGGTGGTTGGTGTGACAGAGCAAGATGCAGAGGACAGGAAGAAATGAAAACAGGTGATCCACTGTGGCGACCCCTAATGGGAACAGCCGAAAGAAGATGATGATGATGACTTGTAGTTTAAACTGCTATGCATCTTACCACATCTCCTGTTTTAAACTGGAGTTTAATATTGCAAAGAGTAGCAGAAAATCCAGATAACAACATTAAAAAGGGTTCTTCACATCTAGAATATGGTAATGCGAAAGAGCTACAGCAAAAACAGGGGAACGTTGACAATAAGAAAATAAAATAATTGTGAAATTTGCCTGAGTCATTAGAAACATGAAAAAAGACACTATTCAAGGGTCCCCCTGGCAATTAAGATGATGAAAATAAATAATATTTTGGACTTATTTTACTGGCTAAAACCCCAAGAGATGAATGTTACTTTATTAGATAAAACAATATATAAATACTGTGATTTTCTGTTACTCATCTGTGAATCAGCCAATCAATCTCTACTCTGTCATCATAGATAATAAATATATACGTTGTTTTTGACCCTAACATATCTTAATTGTGTTTTCCATGTATATGTACGTATGCAAGTGCATACACACACACATGACACACATGCATCTTGTACACACACACACACACACACACACACACACACACACACACACACACACACATACACATATACACATACTATATATAGGATGTTTCCTACTGATTTTCCAAGGTTTCACTAATAACGTTTTATATGTTGAAAACTACAGCTTAGATATATAACATCAGGGCAGTGTTTTTCAGCCAGACAAGAGCATTCACAGCACAGCAAGAAATCTTTTTTTTTTTTGAGTACTTATTTACTGATATAAAGAAACATGAATAGTTATGCTTATTAGTACAATTAGTGACATAACTATTAATGACACTATGTCTCAATATGTAAAACTTACAGGGACGATATCAATGTCAGATTTCTTCAACACCACCTAAGGTTTAACTGGATGCCATGGAATAGTTTCTAAGTCAATTTATTTTTAAATATTAGTGCAAATGTGGAAATATTGTATACTTCATAATTGCTAGCAAACAAAGAGAATATCTTCATTATAGTGTACTATAATTGGACATTGCCAGGGTATTTGTTTGTCTCCTACTATGGCATTTCACACTGTGCCATCAAAAACTTGTTGCTGTTTCAGTTATAAAACTATGACTATAAACATGCAAATATGGATAACAAGTGACAAATAGTGATTAGTATCTCCACTGCAGGACATTCTAGATTAACAACTGTAGTGATATTTCACATGTTTACATCTTTCCCTTTCTTATACTGCCTACCACTCATTTGTAAGTCAGTCAATAAAGTCAGCCTCAAAAATATCAGGTTGCTGTAAAGAGCCATGGGTGTTAAATAGAGGTCTACAAAATGTGCTGTAGATGTGAATGAGTTAAAGGGATGCATGCTGAGAGAAGCAAAATGTAGAGTTTAAATATTAAGTAAGTAATACAGCAAATTATGTCCAAATATGCTTTAACCTACGAATATTAGCACAAATAATTCTGAAATAGCAAAAATACATTGAAATGGACTTTGGAAAATTATCATGATGTAGATTCTGTACAGCTGCAGAGCAACAGGAGTGGGAAGTGAATCTGACGGCCTTTCTCAATGTTAAATTGTTAAAAACTTCCCCTATTCAGAAAAGTAGTTAACATACAGTCACAATACAATATTTCAGAAATTCTGCTAGTACTCCAATTAGAATTAATTTCAGCATGCAGAAAGATATAACTGGAGGTGTTTATAATGATAATATTACAGCCTTTCTGTGTAGCAGTTGGAGATGCTGTGAACTTAAGAACTAAGGTACTACTTACCACTGGTACTCTATTACTAAATTTGTCATACTACATCAGCTGATAAAAACAGCTACCCCTATTGTTCTATCATTAAATTCATCACACTACCTCATAATCAAATGAAAGAACCTACCACTGTTGCTCTATCATTAAATTCATTACACTATCTCATAATCAAATGAAAGAACCTACCACTGTTACTCTATCATTAAATTCATCACGCTACCTCATAATCAAATGAAAGAACCTACCACTGTTACTCTATCATTAAATTCATCACTCTACCTCATCATCAAATGAAAAAACCTACTACTGTTACTCTATCATTAAATTCATTACACTACCTCATAATCAAATGAAAGAACCTACCACTGTTACTCTATCATTAAATTCATCACACTACATCAATCAAATGAAAGACACTACCACTGTTATTCTATCATTAAATTCATCACGCTACCTCATAATCAAAGAAGAGAACCTACCACTGTTACTCTATCATTAAATTCATCACACTACCTCATAATCAAATGAAAGAGCCTACCACTGTTACTCTATCATTAAATTCATCACTCTACCTCATAATCAAATGAAAGAACCTACCACTGTTACTCTATTAGTAAATTCATCACTCTACCTCATAATCAAATGAAAGAACCTACCACTGTTACTCTATCATTAAATTCATCACACTACGTCAATAAAATAAAAGAACCTACCACTGTTACTTTATCATTAAATTCATCACGCTACCTCATAATCAAATGAAAGAACCTACTACTGTTACTCTATCATTAAATTCATTACACTACCTCATAATTAAATGAAAGAACCTACCACTGTTACTCTAGCATTAAATTCATTACACTACCCTACCACATTAAATTCATCACTCTACCTCATAATCAAATGAAAGAACCTACCACTGTTACTCTATCATTAAATTCATCACACTACGTCAATAAAATGAAAGAACCTACCACTGTTACTTTATCATTAAATTCATCACTCTACCTCATAATCAAATGAAAGAACCTACTACTGTTACTCTATCATTAAACTCATTACATTACCTCATAATCAAATGAAAGAACCTACCACTGTTACTCTATCGTTAAATTCATCACGCTACCTCATAATCAAACAAGAGAACCTACTGCTGTTACTCTATCATTAAATTCATCACACTACCTCATAATCAAATGAAAGAACCTACCACTGTTACTCTATCGTTAAATTCATCACGCTACCTCATAATCAAATGAAAGAACCTACCACTGTTACTCTATCATTAAATTCATTACACTACCTCATAATCAAATGAAAGAACCTACTACTGTTACTCTATCATTAAATTCATCACACTATCTCATAATCAAATGAAAGAACCTACTACTGTTACTCTATCATTAAATTCATTACACTACCTCATAATCAAATGAAAGAACCTACCACTGTTACTCTATCGTTAAATTCATCACGCTACCTCATAATCAAATGAAAGAACCTACCACTGTTACTCTATCATTAAATTCATTACATTACCTCATAATCAAATGAAAGAACCTACCACTGTTACTCTATCATTAAATTCATCACGCTATCTCATAATCAATTGAAAGAACCTACCACTGTTACTCTATCATTAAATTGACCACACTACATCAATAAAATGAAAGAAACTACCACTGTTACTCTATCATCAAATTCATCACACTACCTCATAATCAAACAAAAGAACCTACCACTGTTACTCTATCATTAAATACATCACGCTACCTCATAATCAAATGAAAGAACCTACCACTGTTACTCTATCATTAAATTCATCACACTACATCCATAAAGTGAAAGAACCTACCACTGTTACTCTAACATAAACTTCATCACGCTACCTCATAATCAAATGAAAAAAACTACCACTGTTACTTTGTCATTAAATTCATCACACTGCGTCAATAAAATGAAAGAAACTACCACTGTTATTCTATCATTAAATTCATCACACTACCTCATATTCAAATGAAAGAACCTACCACTGTTACTCTATCATTAAATTCATCACGCTACCTCATAATCAAACAAGAGAACCTACCACTGCTACTCTATCATTAAATTCATCACACTACCTCATAATCAAATGAAAGAGCCTACCACTGTTGCTCTATCATTAAATTCATCACTCTACCTCATAATCAAATGAAAGAACCTACCACTGTTACTCTATCATTAAATTCATCACTCTACCTCATAATCAAATGAAAGAACCTACCACTGTTACTCTATCATTAAATTATTCACACTACATCAATAAAATAAAAGAACCTACCACTGTTACTTTATCATTAAATTCATCACGCTACCTCATAATCAAATGAAAGAACCTACTACTGTTACTCTATCATTAAATTCATTACACTACCTCATAATCAAATGAAAGAACCTACCACTGTTACTCTATCATTAAATTCATCATGCTACCTCATAATCAAATGAAAGAACCTACCACTGTTACTCTATCATTAAGTTCATTACACTACCTCATAATCAAATGAAAGAGCTTACCACATTAAATTCATCACTCTACCTCATAATCAAATGAAAGAACCTACCACTGTTACTCTATCATTAAATTCATCACACTATGTCAATAAAATGAAAGAACCTACCACTGTTACTTTATCATTAAATTCATCATGCTACCTCATAATCAAACAAGAGAACCTACCACTGTTACTCTATCGTTAAATTCATCACACTACCTCATAATCAAATGAAAGAACCTACCACTTTTACTCTATCATTAAATTCATCACTCTACCTCATAATAAAATGAAAGAACTTACCACAATGTAGATGTTAGAGTGTATTCTCTGTTGCAGTCATTACATTAGGGTAATCTGCTGGCAGGTTGCCCTCATTCGGCCTGAATAACGAAGTCTTGGGTCTTGCATTGGTTGCTGTCTCCTCTTCCATGATGTCAGGTCGTCAGGGGTATAAAACAAGCAGTCAATGTCAGTTTAATCAGTTTTTCTTGCCCCAGATGTCAGGTGCCCCCCATATGGCGAGAAGAAAAAAAAAAAAAATATATATATATATATATATATATATTTAGAACACAAAAAGTTTACCTCCAACTAAAAGCAAATACACCAAAAAGGCTTTTGAGCATAGTGAAGGAAAGAAGAGGTATAATAATAGAGAACAAAGGGGGCTGGCGGGTGGGTAACCCGGACTGCAACAGTGAATACACTCAAACATCTACATTTATGGTAAGTGTACACAACTTTACTATGTTCTTCGTGTTTCACTGTTGCATTCATTACATTTGGGTAGAATCCCAAAGCTATGGATGGGAGGATGGACTTATACAGCATTAGGAGCGGCTATAAGGCCCTGCAGGACAGCAGTGGCAAAGCCTGCCCTGGATTTAGAAAAGAGAGGTAAATGGTAATGTTTTGTGAATGTATGAACTGAGCTCCAAGTAGCAGCTTCTAGAATGTCTCTGGTAGGAGGTATGAGAAAAGCTGCAGAAGTAGATGCAGCCCTGGTGGAAATGATCTGATCCCCTTGGGGACAGGTTTGCCATGGTGCATGTAGCAGAAATGAATACAATGGCTTACCCATTTTGAAATAGTCTGCTTTGAGATAGCCTTCCCCTCTATCCCTGCAGCAAATGCCACCAGTAGTTGCTCAGACTTTCTTAGAGATTTTGTCCTGTTTAAGTAGAATGTTAGTTGTCTGTGTACATCCAAAGAATGCAGAATCCACTCCCCCTTGTTCTGCGGATTTGGGAAAAAAGTTGGCAGATGAATGGTCTGGTTAAGAGCCACACTGGATACCACCTTAAGCATAAAAGAAGGATTGGTTCTGAGGGCCACCCTGTTCGGATAAAAGATAATGAAATGCTTTACTGTCATGAGAGCCTGTAGTTCTGAAATCCTTCTAGCTGAAGTGACTGCTAAAAAAAGGCTGCCTCCCAAGAAATAAATGTTATATCTGCAGTAGCAGCTGGTTCTAAAGGAGGTAGGGTGAGTTTTTCCAGCACAAAATTGAGGTCCCATGCAGGAGTTGGTGCTCTCCTGGGAGGTCTCAAATTTTTGGCCCCTCTGAAGTACTGCTTTAGCAGGGGATAAGAAAAGAGAGGAGGCTCTGTGTTGTAATGAGCTGAGATGGCAGAGGCATGGATTTTTATAGAAGAAAACGATAGGCCCTTGTGAAGCATCTCAGTTAAATATTGCACAATCTGAGGAATATTGGGCATTGCCATGTTTAATCCTTGTGCTTGGTTCCAGGCACAGAATCTCTTCCATTTATCAGCATAAGATCTTCTAGTACTAGGCCTTCTAGCCTCCAAAATGACATCCATCACAGGTTTACTGAGGGATGTGATTGGTGAAATTAGTTGATTAGCCATGCTGCAAGATTCAGAGTTTGGACCTGAGTGTGCAGAATTTGATAGTTCTGCTGAGACAATAGATTAGGAGTCTGGCAAGTACCACGAACAAAGGTGTGACATATTCTTTAGAAGTGGGTACCAGTGTTGGCGAGGCCAGTCTGGAGCAATCAGAATCATTTTTGTTTTTTCCTGTCTGACTTTTAGTAAAACTTTGGAGAGCAGAGGCAGAGGGGGAAAGGCATAGACTGATAGGTTTTTCCAGCTGAAGGATAGAGCATCCATTTTCCAAGCTTTTTTGTGATGAATTCTTGTGCAGAATTTATCTAACTGGTAGTTTTGCGGAGAGGCAAAAAGATCTATGTCTGGGCTCCCCCATTTTCATGTCAACATGCTGAAGATTTGTGGATCCAGTTTCCATTCGTGCGGGTCCATAAGATTTCTGCTTAGGTCATCTGTCAGAGTATTTTTCTTTCCTGGCAGGAATTGAGCTTGTAGATGTATTTTGGTAAGTCAAGGCTGTGTTCCACAAGGCCATGGCTAGTCTGCAAAGGGGGTAGGAGTGGGTACCCCCTGCTTATTTATGTACCACATAACTGTGGTGTTCTCCGTCTTTATCAGTAGTTGTCCTGGATGAAGGAAGTCCTTGAAAGCTGTCAGAGCATTCTGTATAGCTAGCATTTCTTTCTGGTTGATATGTAGGTGCATTTGATTTGGGCTCCATTCGCCCTGAATGCATCTCCCTGCCAGATAGGGCCCCCAAGCACAGTCTGATGCGTCTGTAGTCAGGGTTTGTGTGGCAGGGGGTAGAATGAATGACAGCCCCTTGTTTTGGTGACAGGCCTCTGCCCACCAAAGGAACTCCTATTGCAGGCAAGGAATGAGAGGAATCATTGTTTCCAGGCTGTGACAATGTTGACTCCATTAGCTTTCAAGGTACCACTGAAGTTTCTTCATATGCAGTCTTGCATATGGAATTAGTAGAATGCAGGATGCAATGAACCCCAAAGCCTGCAGAATTTGTCTTGCAGATTGCTGGGTTTTTGTGGCCACTTGTTTGAAGTATGATATCAATTGAACTTGTTTGTCTGGCATGAGGTAAGCCATCTGGGCAGTTGTATTCAAGCTTGCACTCAGGAATGTAATTATTTGGGAGGGTACCAGTTGTGATTTCTTTTCGTTTATGGTGTACCCTAGGCATGTTAGAAGCCTTTTTACAAATGCCAGATGTTGTAGAAGAGTGTCCTTGTCCTCTGCCTGAATTAGACAATCATCCAGATAAGGATAAATTTGAATGTTTCTTTGTCTGCAAAATGCACTCACTGGTGCCAGGCACTTTGTGAAGACCCTGGGCACAGTAGATAAACCAAAGGGCAGTGCAGAGAACTGGCAATGCAAATAGCCTGCTTTGAAGCGGAGGTATCTTCTGCAAGATTCCCTGACTGGGATATGCAGGTAAGCCTCTTTTAAGTCTAGAGTTATCAACCAGGCATTCTTGCCTAGCATAGGCAGTAGCTGTTGTAGAGTCAGCATCTTGAATTTTGGAATGTCCAGGAAAGTATTTAGACTGGATAAGTCCAGAACTGGATGCCATGATTTGTCTTTTCTGGGTACCAGGAAAAGTCTTGAATAAAAACCTTGTCCTTTTTCCTTTTCTGGTACTGGTTGAATAGTGCCATATCCATGAGGGACATGAATTGTTTCTGGGCCTCTGCCCACTGATTTGGAGGCAGATCTGGCCATCCATTTGGAGTTGGAAATGTATGGAAATGAAATCTGTACTCCTGGGATACTATATTTAAGACCCACTTGTCCTGTGTAATTAGATGCCAATTTTGAGCATGAAGTACTAGTTTTCCTCCCAAAGGGGTTGCCAAAAGATATGTGCTTGGAAATGGCAGAGGAAAGTCATTGAGACTGTTTACTGTAGGGTGGTGCTTTGCTACTTCCTGATTTGGAGGTGGAGGCACCCCATTGTTTTGTCCTGTAAGATCCTTATGACTGAAACCTGGAGCCCTTGGAGTGTCTGGTTTTGACCAGAGCAGCTCTGCTGGGTACTGGAAAGGACCAGTTCTTAGGTTCATAGGTTCATAGGTTCATACTAGGCTATCTGCCCGAGGGCATTTACAAGCCTAGCCCATCGTTTTGTGGCTTACGCCACCTCTTTAGTATGGGGAACTATACCCATTATTTTGCTGTGCCTCTGTCGAGCAGTGACACTGAGGTAATCCCTGGGGTATATCTGAGATCTCCCATCCATTGGTCAAGATTTCTCTTGAACAAGGCCAGCGAGGTGCTCTGCCTCACATGTACCGGGATTTTGTTCCACAGCATAGGGAGTCTTTGGGTGATGAATCTATCCCTCCAGCACGTCCTATTAATAGTCGTGTCGAGGTTTAAGTCTCCTGCCCTTGTGGCTCTGATGGATCTAGATTTTTTGAGGTGAAGCATATTCATCAAATCTGGGTTTGACATGGCCTTGTATGTTAGGCAAAGGTCACCTCTGAGCAAGCGGTAAGCGACTGAATAGAGCTGGAGTTCTTTCAGTCGGGCAGCATAGGACAGATTTTTGACACCCTTTATCCTTTTGGTGAGGAACTTTTGTGGCCTCTCCAGCTGCTGCAAGTGTCGGGTCAGATACATTCCGAATGGGGCATTGTACTCAATCATTGGTCTGATGAGTGATGAGTAAAGGAGACTATGACCTCCCTTGATCTAGATGAGAATCCCTTCATGATAAGGTGGGCAATGTAGAAGGTCTTCCTAACTACTTTAGCTACATGGGTGTCGAATGACAGACTACTATCAACCTGGGTCCCCAGGTCCCTGATAACTTCTTCTGTGCTCAGTGGATTGCCACCTATTTGGTAGCTAGGGGTAACCTTGTTTTTCCCGAAGGGTATGACTATGCATTTTTGGCATTTAACTTTAGGCCGTGGCTCTGGCACCAGTTATCCATTTCTGTGAGACCCTTCTGAAGGATATCTGTGTCAGATGTGTTTTCTACTATGGCACCCAGTTTGCAGTCATCTGCAAACTTTGTCAGCCATAACCCTCCTGTGTTTGCTTGTACTTGGAAAAGTAGATGCCAAACAAGAGTGGGCCCAGGACTGAGCCCTGTGGGACACCACTTGTGACAGGCTTTGAGTCTGACATGGCGCCAGCAACTCTGACCCTGTGGGTTCTGTCACTCAGCCAGTTTGCAACCCATCTTGTGATGTATGGGTTAACATTTAAGCTGATGAGTTTTTCAATGATACCCGAGTGGGGTATTGTATCGAAGGCCTTAGCCAGATCGAGGTAGGCTGTATGGACTGCCTTTCCCTCATCAATGGCTTTGGTGACTGTTTCGAAAAAGTCAACCAAGTTTAAAAGGCATGATCTGCCTTTGACAAAGCCAAACTGGGTTGGATCCAAAGTCTGCAAATTCCCTATGTCTTTATTTATGAGGTCCATTATGATCCTCTCCATGGCTTTGCAGATAAGGCTTGTCAAGCTAATGTGCCTACTGAACCTGGGTGGTTGCACTTGCAAGAAATCTTTTACCGTTTGCATAGATTTAGCTTTGTCTTCCATCTTTTTCAAAACTTCTTCTGCCTTATTACCCAACAGACTGTCCTGCTGTAAAGGAGCATCCAGCAATTTAGCTTTAACATGATCAGGCAGATTTTGCTCCTTGAGACAAGCATGCCTTTTTATCACAGATCCAGTTACAGTGGCCCTGCAAGAGGCCTCCAAGGAATCAAAACCACATTGCAAAGTATGCTTTCCAACTTGTTCAGCTGAAAATCTTGATGAGTGGATGGGAAATAGGAAATACACCCCGGGGATCACTTGTGTGTCTCTGCTGGACAGTGGCACAGGAAAATAACTTTCTTGGGTGGCGTAAGCTATGGTACTGTGCTGGCTAGGCTTACGTAGGCCCTTGGGCCAATAGCCTAGTACCTACCTATGAACCTATGAACCTATGAATGCAATAAATCCTGTAACTCTTTATTTTCTACACAATCAGAAATCAACATCATTTTCTGTTTCAGTAAGCCCTTGACATGCTGTTGATATTTAAGCATATGAAATTGACAGTTTAAAGCCCTGATTGCCGGGGTTGCAGATGTATAAACCTTCTTACCCCATCTATCCAGCACCCTGGAGTCTCTATCAGAAGGGGTAGGATTTTTAGCAGTAGAAGCCTTAACACCCTTGGGACCCTGAGAAATTATTTCAGGGTCAGCAGTAGGATTTTTGAAAAGAAATTTGTGGGAGTCAGGAACCCTGTAATATCTGTGTGGCTTACTAGGAGCCGGAGACAGGGAATCAGGAGCCATGCTAGATTCTGAGAAAACATCATCAACAATGTCTAAAACAGGAGGTACAGCCAAAGGCCTATGCTGAGGAAGAAGAAGAAAATCCCTAAGCCTCTTTTTGGATTCTGAAAAATCCTAACTCTCCCATTGAAAATGTTCCCTTAAGGTATGCAAAGTCTCTCCAAAAGAAAAATCCTCAGGAGAAGAAGCAGAAGGGATGGATTCTTCTGCATCAGAGTCCTCATAAGGGGGAATAGAAAATTCCTGATCAGAAGAGGAATCAGAAGAAATGGAAACCTGATCTGAAGATTCATAATAAGTGCCTTGCCTAGGCCTCTTAGCAGGAGGGGGTTGGGAACCCCTGATCAAGGTAGTTAAATCCTCAGCCATTTTGATAATTTGTTATTTAGGCATAGGAGCCTGAGCATGTGGCTAATGCTTCATTTTTTTAGACATAGAAGATGGTTTTGGCCTTGTTTTTGATGATGGCGTCGGTTTAATATACAAATCTTAAGGCCTGAAAACACCCTCAGAAGCTGGTGCCTGCTCAGCGGATCCGAACCCATCCAAGGGAGAGACATCCGTGGATTCAATACTTGGAGAATGTCGCGGCATACCAGACTCCGAATGGGTCTTGGTAGAGGCCTGCGACTCAAAAGTAGCGGGCATCAGGGGCTGCGAAAGAGCCTCACTGAGTACCGGCAAACCAGTGACTGGCTAAGGAGAAGCTTCATCGTCAGTTTTGGACCTCGACAGTCTGTCTCTGTCTTTTTCTTTGCGTTTTTTGTGAATTCCGGTAGTCGGATTGCTAACTGACGACATTTCAGGATAGCTAAATATTGAACCAAAGTATTTAGAAGCAAAAATATACCAACGCTTAATAGTGCATTGGTTAAATTTAGCACAAAACCGACAGCAAGGCACATTGTGGTCAGGGCCTAGGCAAGGAATACAGTACAAATGAAAATCCTTATGAGGTATTTGCTTCCCACAAGTAATACAATTATTAACTTTTACTGACATTGGTAAGGAGCAAGAAAAAATTTCCCCAACTGGGTACTTAGCTTTAGTTTGAAGACTTCGGTTCTGAAACTCGAAAATTAAAATTTCAGGAGTCGGCCGACCAGCACGTGTGAACTGCTTCTGCTTCGGGCACCGCGCGGCAAGAAAGACGGATTAAAATGGTGTCGGCAGCATGTTTTATACTCATGATGACCTGACGTCATGGAAGAGGAGACAGCAACCGACGCAGGACCCAAGACTGTTATTCAGGCCAACTGAGGGCAACCTGCCAGCAGATTACCCTAATGTAATGACTGCAACAGTGAAACACGAAAACACCCTACCACTGTTAATCTATCATTAAATTCATCATGCTACCTCATAATCAAATGAAAGAACCTACCACTGTTACTCTATCATTAAATTCATCACACTACATCAATAAAATGAAAGAACCAACCACTGTTACTCTATCATTAAATTCATGACACTACATCAATAAAATGAAAGAACCTACCACTGTTACTCTATCATTAAATTCATCACACTAAGTCAATAAAATGAAAGAACCTACCACTGTTACACTGTCATTAAATTCATCACACTATGTCAGTCAAATGAAAGTACCTACCACTGTTACTCTATCATTAAATTCATCACGCTATGTCAATCAAATGAAAGAACCTACCACTGTTACTCTATCTTTAAATTCATCACACTACATCAATAAAATGAAAGAACCTACCACTGTTACTGTATCATTAAATTCATCATGCTACCTCATAATCAAATGAAAGAACCTACTGCTGTTATTCTATCACTTAATCCCAAATACCACTAAATAAAAGAAAGATTTACATGAAAAACAGCAAGGATGAGTTAGAATGACTGCATTCTTAAAGGCACAGGTATCTTCTGCTATTCATTACATATAATCTCTGTGGTTCTCCATCCATGTGAGCAGTGGGTGAGTGATGGGGATACTGCATTAAAACTGGGAGCCCTAATATTTAATTCTAGATTTTTATTTGCTGGAAATAAAACAATCTTGTGTACAAATGCAGTATACTGTAAATACTCTTTGTACTTTTTGAGAAAATCCCATGCCCATATCATACCTTCTAGCCCAGACACAGAATAGTGGTCTGAGTCACAACATGACTAGACTTTGGTTTAACACCTTTCATTCTACTCTGTCCTGGATATTACAGGTAGTCTAAAGCAAAAAGCCAATAAAAGTATTGAGATCTTATATCAGTGGCAATGACGATGTCTAAGTAATTCTTGCAAAGTAGAGCTATAAAGTTCTACATGTAGCTGTGCAGCAGGCCATTAATGTTACATTTCATTGTTTTACAGGTGTGCAGAAATATTATTTAAACTTCATGATGATATGGTGTTTAATCTTACATTCCTCCCTAAAAAAAACAGCAGTCAACGTCGTGTATGCCACTGGCACAATCCCTGCAAAAATTGCTCACTTAAATCCACAGGAATTCCTGACCATCAAAAGTTGTAACAGGTATGCTACACTCACAACCTCTGCAACTTGCAATCACAGTGACACAAAATTACCTAACACACACCTTGTGTCAAATATTCTATAAAACTGGGCTGGAACAAAGAACCATCAATTTTCTAAGTCTGAGCTTTTGAAATTAGTATAACATGCAACTTTTCAAAACACTATGAAGTATGACAATATCAAAAGTTTAACAAATTCATTGACAAGGCATCATTATCCAAAATGAGAAACCTCACTGCTTTTTGTGGAAACGTTAATGTTCTTTCTTACAGCATGCGCCAACTGTACTTCATCAAATATAACAAACCAGAAAACTGAAACTTACTTTTATTTCTGATGAACCAAAAAACACTCTTCACAAACTGCCAGACTGTATGTTACACCACAAAAAGATATAGCTACAGTCTTAGGTACATACTTACGTATGCATGTGCACCCCTAAGATATATATATATACACGTGTGTGTGTGTGTGTGTGTGTGTGTGTGTGTGTGTATATATATATATATATATATATATATATATATATATATATATATATATATATATATAAAGAGAGAGAGAGATACCAAACCTCGAAATGGTGCTCGAGAACGAACCATGACAGTGCACGGAGTAAAAATACAACACACCAACTGTAGCTCCAGTACTCTGAATAAAGTAAAAAATACTGACAGCTTATTGAAGCAAGTTTATTGCAGCACAGTCTGCAGAAACCCTGACCGGTGACCGGTTTCGCCTGAGGCGTCATCAGTGTGTGACTGTATTATCAGTGGACCCAGTATTTATACATCATTTGAAATAAATTACACCACATATTTAAATATTCAAACACCCAACTTTAAATATAAAGAAATTAATCGTTTCCCATACTCAATATTAAACACCATGACATATATTTCTAGCCTACATCATGATCTAAAATGCCTAGTATTGATATAAATTACAGCACTAAGACTAAACTAGAAGAACCCATATATGTTAATCTATAGCTTAACCTATGGGTTACCATTGATCATTCAAGCCTGGCTTAAAAAGAGCTCCTAAATTAACTATCCAATGTCGTTCTTTCTGTGTTAATATTTTATGTTTAACCAAATTATTGACACCCTGTATTTGAACCATATCAATTCCAACAAACACAAAATGAGCTGTGGTATGAACTAGCTTATGTTTATATAAAGCACTGCGGGCACGTTGGCATTTGCTGTCGCTTATATGGAGGGCTATGCGTTGTTTCAAAGCACATGAAGTTTGGCCTACATAAAATGCCCCACAATGGCATATGGCCATGTGCACCACCCAGGTGCTGGTACATTTAATCAAATATTTGATATCATAGACCCTCTTGGTATTTACTGATGTAAAAGATTTAGTCTTAGACATCAAATTGCAGTATTTACAAAAACCACAATATGTATTGCCCACTATGCTATTTGAAAAAGATGTTATTGGACCTTTTTTGAAAATAGAAAAATATTGCCCTAAAGATTTGCCTTTCCTATACCCAAAACTACATACCTCTCCAGTGAACTGTGTGAAAAAAAGGATCAGATTGTATAACATGCCAGAACTTGGAAATAGTTCTTTTAATATGAAAAGTATTTGAGCCATATGTTGTAATAAATCTCACCTTGCCCTTTTTAGCCACATCATATGTTTGTTTATCTAGTAATAATTGTGTCCTATCACTAGTCTTAGACTGTTTATAAGCTTTTTCAATAGTATTTTTATTATAACCTCATATGAATAAATCTGTTGTGTAAATCCATAGCTTGTTGCTCAAATATGGGTTCTGTGGAACAAATTATCCTAACCCGCTGGAACTGTGATGCAGGTATATTTTGGATGGTGTGGGGGGATGACAACTGCTGGCATGAAAAACTGCATTCTCGGAGAATGGTTTTCTGTATAGATTGATAACTATTGTTCCATCTATTGTTTTAATAACCATGACATCCAAGAATTCTATATTTGTGGAATCAATGCCACCTGTAAATGTGATACCATACCTATTAGCATTAAGATATATCACAAATTGTTGCCAATCAGTCTGACTCCCCCCCCCCCCACACCACCCAACAATCATCTAAATATCTAAATACCTACTCCACATTTCCAACTTAAATTAAATGGATGCTCAGCTGTATAGATATACTGAACGTCAAGGTAACCCATGAAAAGGTTGGCATAAATGGGGGCAAAAGTTGCCCCCATAGCCATACCTTTTAACTGTGAATACCACTGATTCTGAAACTGAAAAACATTATGTTCCAGAACCAGTTTTAGCAAAGACAACAGAAAAGACATTTCTGGTTCTGAATATCTTCCTGACTGTTCTATATATATATATATATATATATATATATATATATATATATATATATATATATATATCTATATATATATCTATATATATGTATGTATGTATATATATATATATATATATATATATATATATATACATACATACATGTGTGTGTGTGTGTGTGTGTGTAGAGGTATACCTAAAAAGAACAATTTATTTTGAGTCTGGTAACTTTGTATTGTTTTTCAACACACCTGAAGTGGCCTTTTTTTTAATTCTCCAAGTACTTCTTGTTTATGGCATGCCACCCAAGGCAGATTTGGCAAGCACTGTACCAGTCCCACACAAAGATTTTGCTCTCTGCTAGATCTTCTTTCTGGTTAAACATTGCTGGCTTGTCTGCCTCAGAATCACTCTTGTATCTAGTTCTTTGATTTATTTATGGTACCTTTTCACTTTTGGCAAACTAAAGTGTGTTTTTACATTAGGAAGACTGGGACTGCAATTCTAGTGGGAGTAGAAAGGTAACCTGGTCTGCCCGAGATGGGAAGCACAAAGGAAGTCTTAAAAGATTGTTTCATTGACCAGAGGACTTTTTAGTTGGTTTAATCACTTTTTTCTGAGTCTATAAATTCTGCTACTTGCCACACAGAGGCATTTAGCAGTGCTTTGTACAGATACAGGCACTTAGAAACTAGATTTTCCATATAAAACTTCCCTTGTAACTTTATCCAGTACTTTGTGGCACAAAGAGCAATGTGTTTGCTTGTTGATGAGCACTTTTTTAGGCAATGCCAAACTAACAAACCTTCTGACATAGCAAAATCAACCCAATGGATACTAAAGATGTTACTGCTCGATGCCAGGAGCCTAAACAAGAAACTCAGCTCCCTCCAGGCTTATTTCACCCTGGAGATTATCAAGATCTGTGCAGTTACTGAGACATGATTTAAAGCCACAGAGAGCCCCTCGGCACTACAGGGCTGCAATGCCTTCCATACATTTAGGCTACCTACTGCACAGGCAGGGATCTAAGATGGAGGTGTCTCAATCTAGTTCAACAGCAAACACCTCAGGACTAATCAAAAAGCTATAGGTCAATCTCTATGACCCAAGAAACCCATAGCTCATACTTGGATTTACTGCAGGCTCTCACCATTCAACCCAATACCATATTCATGTGTGATCTCAACTATTCCACTGTAAAGTGGGATACTTAAATGACTCCAGACTTTACAGGCCAGAGAATCCTGGATTTTGTAAACACACATACCTTTGACCAGAAAGTCCATACACTCACTAGGGCTGAGAAAATACTTGCCCTGATGCTCACAAACACGGGACAATGCTGTATTCCTCGAAGTCTACCGTCCTCTTTGATGAGGTCAGACCACAAATATGTCTCCCTTGTAATAAAAATCATTTCTGTTACCCCAGCTAACCACGTAACATTTAGGAACTATTCTGAGGCAAACTTCCTACTACCAAGTGATAACCTGTCATAATTTCAAGCCCCCCCCCCCACCAAACCCTGAGAACATATCTGTCTATGCTGAATTGTTTACATGAACCCTGTACAATCATGTCAAAAAATGCACAGAGGCAGCTGTTTCCACCAAAAATAAATCCAGAACTAACTCAAAAATAAGCCACCCTGGTGGAGTTCAAACACAAACATAAACAGGTAGTACAACAAAAGGAAAAACAGTCATGGGCAAGGTTAAGAGGTGCTACACCCAGCAGGATAAAAACATTCACATCAATCTAAGAAAATGACTAAGAGGGCAAATTAAGTCTATTAATGCCAAATTTGAGGTAAAGATAGCCTCCAGGTAAAGCACAATCACAAGGCTTTCTTTAACTATACCCAAAACCTCAAAGGCAGCATAGAACAGTATGCAAAACTGATTTTAAAGGGAGCCACTTACATGGAGCTGGAAGATATAACAAATCGGCTGTCTGACAAATTCAGTTCCAGTTTTACCCCCTGGTAAACAACATTAAGTATAGGTTCCCCAGCTATCATTAGGTTCCAAGATGTGCTCTCTAAGGCTAAAAACACTGCATGACTGGTCCCCAATAATATCTCAGGATGTCTCCTGAATAGCATGTAGCATAACCTATTGGGACCAATGTAGTCACTGTTTATCCACAGTCTCCAGACAGGGTTTGTGCCACTTGAATGGAGAACTGTAATGGTCATCCCTTTGCACAAGGATGGGCCATCAATGAACCCTGGGAACTACAGACCCATACATTGCCACTGCGGTCAGAAAGTCCTTCTATGTGGAACATCTCATTATCAAGGGTTTTGCATCCAGGAAGAAAGAGGTCATCATCTCTCTCCACTCTTCCCTCATTAGACCAATCATCGAGTATAATGCCCCAGTTGGCATGCACCTCACTAAACATCTGCAACAGCTGGAAAGGCCACAAAAGTACCTCACGTAGAGGATCCTAGGCGTTAAACACATGCCCTGTATGGTCAGAGTCAAAAAACCCCAGCTTTTCTCTGTTTAATATCATCTACTAAGAGGCGATCTCTGCTTGACCTTTGAAAGCCATGTCTGACCCAGCCCTGTTAGAAATGTTACTCCTAAAGAAATCCCAGTCCCTCCTCACCACATGCTCCAGGGATCTCCACCTCATTACCACAATCAACAGAACATGCTGGAGGGACAGGTTCATAACCCAGAGACTGTCCATGATCTGGAATAGACTTCCCATACATGTCAAGCAGAGCACCTCACTAACCCTCTTCAAGAGAAATCTTTTTTGAGTGGATGGGAAATAGAAAGTTCACCCCGGGCAACACTCCAGTGGCTCTACTTGATAGAGGCACTGGGAACTAATGATGGGTGGCACAATGCCAGGGCACTTCTATGGGCTAGGCTTGTAAAGACCCCAGGGCCATTTGCCTAGTACACACCTATGAACCTATGAACCTATGTGAAGAAGTTAGAGAAGCATTTAGTCATCTCACCATGGAGCCTGTCACATGGATGCCATTAATGCACATAGAAGCACCTGTATTTTGCTGTTGTGGTTTTCAAGAAATGGATGTTCTCTACAAACCTCTAAGTGGTGCAAGACCATATCCAGATATCCTTGGGATACCAACAAGGGAATCTTGTTAGATGGATATTAAACCACTTTTATTCCAAGGACATAAAAGGCCAAATATGGCTCAGAACCACAATAAACAGAACGCAAGTGTTGATGTTGAGCGCGCTTTCTCTTTGTTAAGTAACAAAGCTTCTTCAGAACAAACTTTCTGTTCATAGTGTCCTCATTTTATATTAATATCAATAAACATTAATTAACCCCTAATTACCATTTCAATTAAATTTTAAAGGTAAAACGTTGAATATAAACCTAAAAAACTTTACAAAAAAGTGTCTTAGCAAAAAAATGCTCTCAAGTATATAAATTTGTATACATGTTATGTTATTAAATTATCCCCCTGAATATCTGAACAAGTATCATTAAAAACCTTTACTGATGTGTTTAACCTCACAACATTTAAAATGTACCTTCTTTATGTATGCAATTGATGTAAAAACACTTCGCCTAAGTGTTGCGGTTTCATAAGTAATCAAAATTATGCAATGTTAAAAAACAATACGTATAAAACAAGAAACCATTAGATAATTTTTTCTATAGAGACCTTCCTTGTAAACATAAGGTAAATTACAAACCATGACCTCAGAGAAAAAAAAAAAAACAAAAAAAAAAAAACTATGTCTTAATCAATGAAAAAAAATGTTTAAATGTTGTGAGGTTAAACACTTCAGTAAAGATTTTAATGATACTTGTTCAGACATTCAGTGGGACAATTTAATTACATAACATGTATACAAATTTATATACTTGAGAGCATCAACATCAACACTTGCATTCTGTTTATTGTACTAAATACTGGTTTAATATCCAGTGATGGTTCCTGTTCTCTGCCTTGGTTTGGATTTTCTTGGTTTTTGTATTGTTTTTTGCAACTTCTTGAATCTTGTTAGATCCTTGTAGATGGCCCACAGACTACTTCATTTTACCACATGCAGTGACTGACAAAGAGTGTAAAGCTTTGAGCAGGGTGGCAAGAAAGCTTACTTATCTACAATTTTGGAACTTACAGCCTCTAAGTATTTGTCTCACTTGTCAGATTCCAAGTTTGCATAGTGGATCAGGCATCATAGATGCTTCCTTCCTTGTCTGAATCTGGGATCATAGAATCATAGGATCATATGGCCAAGATTCTGTTAATGACTTGTAGGGTGGGTTTCTATATAGCATGTCATAACTGTTACTGCATTAATGTTTCGGCTACACCTGTAGATTTAGGCACATTATTTGTGCGGGTTCCTATCAGATAGTCAAACGTCTGCAAATTCAAACCTCATATGGTCGAGACCATAAGTCTGAATTTTCAAAAGCTTGAGCATTTCAACAGAAATATCTGTAAGGGGAGCTTTCCGTTTTGTTCGGAGTTGGTATGTTTAAGTAGCAGGGGGTATGGCGGGGTGCAGGGGGGCTTGGCACCCTGCTTACAACAGTTTATTTTGTTTATTTTCTTTTTTTTGTTTTTTATCTATAGTCAAAGTTTTTTAATTTCAAACAGGATGGTTCGAACATTCCGTGTTCGAAGTTATTAAACTAAGACTATGTGATATAGACCCTATTTGTGCAGGCTAACCTGGCTGAGACTAAATCCTTCTGAGACTATCCTTCTTTAAGAAGGAGTTCAAACAGTCCATTGTAGATGCAGGTCAAGAGAAGGGTTTATTTGGTCAGGCAATGTGAAGTGGAAAAAGGCTAATTCCATGTTATAAAAAACTTCTATGATCATCTTTACTACTATTACTATTATTTCTTCTTCTTTTGGCTTTTTCCCGGTTAGGGGGTCACCACAGCAGATCACCTGTTTGCTCATGATTGGCAGTGGAGTTGCCAGCCCGGTGCCCAACTGTCCACAGAAGGCACACACAAGCATGCACTCATGTCTAGGGCCAATTTAGAGTGTCCAATCCACCTACAGCATGTCTTTGGGAATGTGGGAGGAAACCGGAGCACCCGGAGGAAACCCACATGACCACAGGGAGGACATGCAGACTCCACACAGAAGGCATCCCAGCTGAGGATCGAACCAGAGAACCTCTTGCTGTGAGGCAGCAACGCTAACCGCTGCACCACCGTGGCCGCCCACTACTATTACTATTACTATTACTACTACTACTTTGTCTGATGAAGTTGCATTGTGTAACGAAAACGAGTTATACCAAAAGGATTTTGCGTTAATAAACCTGTGTTTTTATTATGTGGTGCTTTGTGCATTTACACTACTGCTTGTGGATATTCATTGGCGTTTCTCTCATCCTACACTGGCTTTATTTTGTATTACTACTACTACTACTATATGACTTCCAGGGCTAATCAACCCTAAAAAGCTTACTTACAGGCAGAGCAAAATCTTGGCTCTTCGCGTGTAGGCTAAGCTACGCCTGGTGGGTCTATATTACAAGATCGAATGCTTAGGTGATCGAACACCTAAACATTGAACTTGTAATAATGAAAACAAAAATCAGCGAATGTCTGATTTAACGCAGGGAAATATTTCCCTTGGCCATTCGCCGGATTTTGCTGTTTTGTCTACTGTCGAGCTATCTCGGAGTTGGTATATTTAATTAGGGTGAGGGTGGGGGTGGGGGGGCAAAGCCCCCCCCCCACTTAGTTTGGGTGTAATGTTTTTTTTTTTTCCATGGCCGACTGATGTGTTTTCCTGCCCTGTTCAATGTTTTTGGGTTCGATATTACAAGTTCGATGTTTAGGTGTTTGATCACCTAAGCATTCAATCTTGTAATATAGACACACGCCTGGTAATTGAGTTTGCAGGCTTAGTCCTAACTACTGAAAAGGACTGTCTATGGAAAGCTGGTTTTCCAGATTCTCACTGGCCTATGTTGCCTTTACAAAGGACCACAGAATTCTGGAGATAGCCATTTTCAGACTCCCCTTAGTCCTAGGTTCTCTCCCAGAAAGGGTCTGCTTCAGAAACCAAGCCATCTCAATACAGCTGTTAGACTACGTCCAGACCCTACTCCTGAAAGCGGCTGTTGAAGTCAGAAACATGGGTCAGAGTTCTAAACTTATGTCTTGATCATTTCAAAGAAGCCAGGAGGCTTCTGTTCAATCAAGAACCTTGGTGATTTCAAAAAGCATGCGGTACATCTGGTTCTGGATGGTGACCAACAAGTGATCATGCCTATATTGTCACAGTGGGTGGATGATGTTGTTAAGCATAATGAGCATCTTAATATGCAACACTGCTTGTCTTCGCCACAGGAAATTATTTTGTTGTCTCTGAATGGGCACCACTTTCAGTGCAGTGTTGCCTGATGGTTTCTTGTCTGTACTCAAAATACTCATCATGGTGTTGACCATGTTGGCAAAGGCTTTGAATGACTCCATGGGTTCATCTTCTTAGAGGGCCACCTTCTACTGGCCTTATCAAGCAGTTCTCTTGAAGCACTTTAGTGGTGTGTGCTGACATGGATGCAGTCCCTGGAAGTCCCTGGAAGGTAATTCTAAACTGGGAAATTTCCTTTCTGATCCTATTTCAGAAAACTTGTTCCGAAAGGGCCCAGAAGATCATGATCTTGGTAGCATGGTTGAGGATGCAGACAGGGGTACAGGCTTGGACCTCTTGCACTTTCTGGACATGATGACCACCATGATCATCAATGTGCCACTGCTATGACAGACACAATGATATGGGTGCAAGCATGTGGCCAAAATATGCAAACCCCTCATACACACACACACACACACACACACACACACACACACACACACACACACACACACACACACACACACATCAAAATATAATATGCGCAAAGAATTCTGCTGACTTGCCAATGGCATTATTTATATAGTTATTCACAGTCAAAGATAGAGATAATGCATTCTATATAATTAGATGAATGTAGTTATAGCATCATCTATTTCTTTTAAGTAATATATGACTCTAAACTCTTACCTCAAAATAGAGAAAAAGAAACTTCTAGTTCCTCCTTTTGCAAATCCAGCAGTTTATTATATGATCTTGACTTCATAAATATTTTTAGCAAACTGTTAGTAAACATACCTCTTTATATGTCACCATGCAGAGTTCTTAAGTATAAGAGCACATCACCCATTCAAATCTGTATGGGTTGAAGAACAATATAATCACTCGGAATGTTCACTGTGTAATGTATGTTAAACTTGATGAAATATCCTGAGGTAAACAAGGAGAACAAGACCATTTGTATTGTCAAGAGATCAGAGTTCAAGTAGAATTTAATTTACTTCTGGAAAATTATGGAATGATATATGACAGTTAAATTGCAGTTAAGTAACACACAGCACATGCCAATACTTGGAAATAAAAGTCTTTCTTGGGCATGTCTGGTTCCATGGCATAAAAAGGTGCAGCCCTGACTTCAGCCAAACGACCTGAGTTCAAGTACTGGCTTGCATACTGGAGGAATTGGGTGGGGGATAGTAAGACTGAATGACGGATGACAGTTCACCCATCTAGGGTTGGGGGGAAACAATGTTTCTGATCAGTGGTTGCATTCAAAATCAGCAAGAAAAGGCTTGCTGGTGCCACTAAAGCAGTATAGACCAGGGACATAGGCTTTGTGGTACCAAGCCAGTGATGGCAAGGCTCAGTGTGTGGGTGGGAGCATGTACATGCTGGGGAAGGTATACTGAGCCCTTGTGGTGATGTAAATGCCCATTTCAGCTACCGAGGGATGTGGTTAGAGCTAATAGAAAAATGCCCTTATAGCCTGCAACTGGGATGGTGTGGTCACTAAGACAGAATGGATGGTATGCAACTGGAAAGAGCTAGATCTCACTCCTGAAATACAGAAGGGTCTGCTCTACTGAGATGAAGCTAAACCCTCAGGCAATAGGGAAAGGTCCCTCTTTACCATGCTGATGTATATGGAAGTAACAGATGCAGCAGGGGCACACAGACCTCCATAGCTGTCTGGCTGACAGGCCCCCTCCAACTTAGTAAACACAGGGCAACCTGCACTGAGAGCATACATAAAAGCATACAGTTTAATTTAAATAGATTTTGACAAGCTACCACAGTAACTCCTCACATTCTGCTTGCAATGTGTAACTCCTTTAATATTACCAGAGGAGTCAGTGTCATTTAGGAATGACATTGTTTGTCCATTGTTCTACATTTAAACTGTCTATGTTATGTTTCTCTATATCAACAGATATTTGTTATGTGATAGTTATTAATGTGTGTTGCATTCATATTTTGAGATAATGGAATGTCATGAAACTGTGAATCATCATAAGAAGAAACAAAGCAGTAATCACGACAGTGTATATTAACAGAGAATCATATGAATTTTGGAGACATATCACTAAATAAGAGTGATTGCTATTTATAAAGATATTACAGTAACATTATCTTTCCACATCTTATAGCTTTTCAAGTTTTGGTGAACCAAGGACATTGCAGCATCACACATCCCTACAAAATATTATCTAACCTTTTTGTGATTTAAAACATATGTATTAATAAAAGATATGGGTAAGAGGGCATGTACAATGATACTTCCTTTAAATACATGTAGGAAAATCTAACTGCGTTAAAACTATTTTAATTAAATTCCTCAGATTTTATGCTGTTTTCAGCAGTATGACTTCTGCTGTCATTAGTACTCAGTGATGCAGTGAATTATTTCAGCAGAACAAGAACAATTGAATATTCTCACAGCATATATAGCTACACATGACTTGGAGACTGAATATTTCAGTACAGGAATCCTCAGCAATGTTTTAAAAAACATCTACAGCAATTATAAGGTAAACTGCAGGTTTTGGTATATTTAGTTCTTTGTAAATCATTATAACACTTACTATAGATGTCAAAATGAAAATATCTTAGGAGCTATCATGTGAGGAGAACTTACCTGAAATTAATTTTAATTTAAATGTGTAAGATGTTTAGATGTGCCAAGTACCTTCATTTCTGCTTGGACTTAACACTTCTGTTCCACATTAACTAGCTGTCTTTGCTTTTTACCTGAACTCTTGATTGTTCTGCTACAGACTTTACCCCACAAAGAAGGATTTTTTTCATAACTGCTTTTTTGCCCCCATGCTTATGGACTATCAGCCCTTTCTTTTAGTCTTCAGCCCATTCTTATAACAAATATCTGTTGATATAGAGAAACATAACATAGACAGTTTAAATGTAGAACAATGGACAAACAATGTCATTCCTAAATGACACTGACTCCTCTGGTAATATTAAAGGAGTTACACATTGCAAGCAGAATGTGAGGAGTTACTGTGGTAGCTTGTCAAAATCTATTTAAATTAAACTGTATGCTTTTATGTATTATTGGGTCAGAAGAGTTTGTCAGTGATTCTGCTAATTACACAGTTTAACAAGAACTGCACATGCACACAGAATAAGAACAGTAATGAATGTCAGGTGATTATATCTGTCTTAACAATCTGAACCTCATCAATTTGAACAAGCAACTCAGATGACTAATCAAGTTGCCTCCTAAGCTAAGGACAGCCATAAGGCTTTCTCCAGCTATGTTTACCACCTTAAAGGCAACACTCAACTATGCACAGAACTAAAGGTGAGTGGAACCATCTATATGGATATACGCAGGATATAGCAAATCTGCTGGCTGATAAATTTAGCTCCAACTTTATCCCCCCATCACCACCAATCACCCCCAGGAATTACCCCCACCACCACCACTTCTCCATCTACTATCACTATAGAGCAGGTCCTCACTGCACACTTTAAGGCTAAGAACACTGCTACATTGGGCCCTGATTATATCCCAGGATGCCTCTTGAATAGCATGAAATATGACCTGTCAGGCCTGCTAAAATCTTTTTTTTAATCATAATTTCTATACAAGGCTTCATGCCAAACAAGTTGAGGACTGCAACAGTTATCCCGCTGCACAAAGGAGGGGGGTGGGGGTGGCATCTATAGACCCAGGAATCTACAGACCCTTAAGTCTGACTAGTCTCATATGCAAAATTACGTAATGAATTATCATGCAACTGATAAATGATGACATAAGAAACTTACAGACACTGGACCCTATCCAGTTCAGTTTTGTCAAAGACAGGTAATGTCTGCTTAACCTGGTGGACTTCTTCAAGGAGGTCACTAAAGCTATGGACAAGGGCAAAACAGTGCACACTGCCTACCTCAACCTGTCCAAGACATTTGACACAATACCTCACTCGGGCATTGTAGAAAAGTTAGGTATAAACCCATATGTCAACTAATGGACAGACAGCTGGCTCACTTGTAGGACACAAAAAGTTAGGATAGGGGAATCCACCTGCACAAAGAGAACATTTGCTAGTGGGGTCCCACTGGGATTGAAACTGGAACTTCTCATTTTTGACATCTATTTCTCTGAAGTCAAGGCAAATATCTAGGACATCTGGTTGACTAAGTTTGCAGATGAGTGCAAACTAGCTGTAGTCATGGAATCCCCTAAAAACACAGATATCCTTCAAGAGGGCCTGATTCAAACAAACAATTGATACCAAAAACATGGATTAAAACTCAATGTGAAAAAATGCATAATAGTGCTCTTTGAAAAGATGGCCACCTCTGGAAATTGCCACATTGATGACATACCCCTAAAAGTAAACCCAGTGATCAGGGATCTAGGAGCAGATGTTGACAGTAACCTAACCTTTGGCCACAATGTGTCTACTGTGGTGAGAAAATCATTCTACATTGCACAACTTATAAGTAAGGGAATGACACCCAGTTCCATGGTCGTCATTGCTCCACTGTACTATCATCTCACCTGACAGGTCATCGAGTACAATGCCCCCTTCAGCATGTAAATAACAAGGCACTTGAAACAGCTTGAGAGACCACAGAAGTTCCTCACAAAAAGAATAGAAAGAGTAAACAAGTCCTATGTGGACTATGTCAAAACCCTGTACCTGTACTCAGTCTCCTACAGACTGCTGCATTGCACTTGATGCCTAGCCTACAAGGCATCCTTTGATCATACACTGATGCATTTGTTTCACAAATACAAAACAAAAAACATTAGAAATACCTATAATATGGACCTAAATCTCATCTGAGACATGAGCAGGAAATGGAGGGGCAGTTGTGTGTCTCAATGGAACAGGCTTCCCATCCATGTGAAACAAGGCTCATCCCTAACCCTATTCAAATGTAGTTTGGACCACTGCATGGAAAATCTCAAATTTGCCCCTGATTTGGCCTGTATTGTAACCATAAAATTCCTTGAGGTATTGACACATCAGCAGTGTTTTGCTAAATTTGGGGTAAGCTTGGCTAAAGTTAAAATGACTCTTGGGCCGATAGCCTAGTAACCACCTATGAACTATGCAATTTTGCAATTTGCAGAATTCTGTTACAGGAACTTCACCTTTTTACATGAACATTACTATAACTTTCTAGAAGAATCTGTGTAGTGCCTTGGCAAAGGCATTCACTGAGGTGCATTGCTGACTGACTGACTGATGACAGACAGTAATTCAGAAAGTTGCTACAGACAGAGACTAATTTAGGAAATTGAGCAATATCACATAATGACTTAGTGTGGCTTTCTCTTGCAGTACGAGATAGGGATGATATGAAGTGGGAGGTTGGTAAGGTGTGTAGCTAGGTGAACAGGTAGGCCACTTTTTGCAGTTCTTTTTTTTTATTAAATAAGAAACATCTTTATCGAATTATCATTTATGACACAGGCAATTATACATTTATATAAATGAAAACAAACCATATTGACATTTTCAGTGCAATATATCATATAGAACTGTCTATACAGTCATTGTCATTCAACCATTACATAGCTCATTCAACTCCTGCCTTCCCTTAAATTTCATTCCTCTTTGAAAACATTATTCTGTAGGTATTGTTTCCAAAACTCCTATTTTTTTTTTCTATGCAATTTGCTCCTACCCTTTTCCAAAGATTCCATTTCCAGTTTATCTCTGTTACTATATTTACTACTTCTAGTATGGTTGGTTTAGACTTTGATTTCCATTTTCTAGTAATGGATTTTTTGGCATCCACCAGAATTAAACTTAGCAAGGTCTTACTATGGCTAGGCAATTGCAAATCTGTAACACAACTAAAAAAATAATTTCCTCAGTTACACCAATTTTCTTACTTAGTACTTCTGACAGAGTAGTCTGTAGGGGATTTCTGAAGTCTGCCAACTAATTGTTGTTGTTGTGTCTTTCGGCTTTTCCCAGTTAGGGGTCGCCACAGCGGAACTCCGGTCCGCTAATGATTGGCAGTGGATTTTTATGTGCCGAGTTGCCAGCCCTGACGCATAACCTTCAACTAAGGCATTACACTCCAAAAAATATGTTCCCAATTATCTCATTCTTCCCAATCACACCTCCAACATTTGTAATCTACATGAGGAAAAATTCTCTGGAGTCTGCTTGGGGTATAAAACTACCTATGCAAACACTTCCAAGCAAAAATCCTAAATTGTCTAGGCTTTGTTGCATATTTGAGAGCCATACATATATCCTCCCACTATTTCTTTGTGAATTGCTTATCCAGTCTCTCTTCCCAATCCTTTCTAACCTCCTCTGATTGATTCCTATAGCTATCATGTAACATTGTACATGCCCTACTAATTATCCATTTTTAACAGCAGCTTCTGCTCTAGATTCTACTAAAAACTCTAACAGGGCTGGTCTTTCACTTAGGATCCCCCTATTCCTTTCTCTTTGCCACACTCTGATATCAATCCTTGACAGGGAAGGCAATCTCTAGCCTTCAGTCCAAATGTATTATTGGCCTGTTCCCATTTAATGACCTTTCTGCCAGTCTTCTCCAGTAAATTCCAGTCCCCTCCTGCCTATTCTCTGTGCTCCTAAATGCAGTCACCCCATCAGCAGAATCTCCTTTCTCCATTCCCCTGTTGGCTTAATTCTTAAAATACCTTTTGCTACTTTATGAATATAATATCCTGTATAGTTGTTGTTATTCTCATAAGGATCTGCATCCAAAATCCCAGTCTCTCTCCTTATTTTTTGAGCTTTCCTCCTGTTTCATCATCCTCCCTTTCAACTTTGAATTATAGCTTTCTGCTTGTGCTGTGTATAGCACCTTAATTGTGTAGCTCTGTAATACCCCTTCAAATCAGGTAATCCCAAACCACCTTGTTCTACAGGAAGAATCAGCGTATCCCACTTGACTCTTGCCCCCCCCCCCAGATAAAATCATTCATCTCTATTAACTGCTACCCACAACTTCACTGGTTGATAAAACTATGCCTGACCTGCATATAAAACTAAAGGAACTAAGCATATTTGCAGTGTTTGTTTCATTGCTGTATTTAAAAAATGCATGCATAATGCATGTACTATGAGCAGAAATTAGAAAGTGTGTTTCAAAAACATCGACATGCAGCTTGTGAGCCAGGCTTGCAACTTGTCAGTTTTTTTATCCTGCCTGGAGATGCAGTGGCATACATTAACAGTGACAAGGCAACTTTGCTGACTGGGCTAAGGTTTCCAAAATGTAACTGGCAATATTACACTGCTGTTATCCAAAAATTTGTCTTGCAGATACGAATACTGTGTTTTGAACCAAAGACCATATTTACACAGTTTCTGCTTTTTGAAAGCAGGACCACCGCATTATATTTTGCGAAATTGCAATCTTTGATACCACTGGCATTAGGAAGTCTTGTATTCACTGAAGATGTTATGATCAGGCATGCAAGGAAAATGAGAATCTGCACCCTTTGTTTACATTAGGGACAAAATACAGTGTCTTTAAAAAAAAGTTGCCCCTTTTGGTAAAGAAATAAACATAGAGGTGTGTGTCTGTGGGTTTGTATGCCTATGTGTGTTTGTGTCTGTGTGATTTTTTTTATAACGAGCATGCCCTTTATAATTATGGCAGCACTACCCCTCTTTGTAACATTAAAACATCTAACTGAAAAGGTTAGTGTAGATTGGTATATAGATCTGAAAAGATTTAAATGTTAATTTTATCTATTTCAACCTCTACCACGTCCAATGTGTATAATCCAACCATCTTCTGTGCTGGCACCTCTACCTATTTCCCTGGTGTCTCTCTCAGACTTGTTTTCATACCTTTGCTCCTTTCCCACACTGATATACGACTATTAATTCTGCCATGTTACTTAAATATCCGTTTCCTCCGACCTCACTTTTTAAAAGTTTGCTCTCACAAGTTCATAGGTTCATAGGTTTATACTAGGCTATCTGCCCTAAGGCATTTATAAGCCTAGCCCAAATTTTTGTGGCTTATGCCACCCCTTATATGAAAAAATACTGTGCCCATTAGTTTGTTGTGCCTCTGTCCAGCAGTGACACAGAGATGATTCCCGGGGTAAACCTACGATCTCCCATCCACAGGTCTAGATTTCTCTTGAACAGAGTCAGTGAGGTGCTCTGCCTCACATGGACCGGGATTTTATTCCACAGCATAGGGAGTCTCTGAGTGATAAAGTGACTTTCTCTTTTCTGTACTTTCTCTTTCTTTGTTTTGAACCATTCAGGTTTTCAGGTACTAGATTTTATTGAAAATTTACAAAATGTTTTATCGAGTGCTATGTTCTGTTGTCTTTTGTTTACATTTACTATGTTTTCTCTTTACATTTATTCTAATAAATTGCTTTACGTCATTGTCATTTTTCTTATCATCTTTTTGTACTTTTTGCACATGTATTTATATTTCCAGCTTTTCTCCCCAGGCTGCGACTAAAAAGGGTCAACTTATGACCAGATGGGCAGTCCTGGTATACAAATGCTATTGAATGAATGAATGAATAAATAAAATAAGCTTTGAGTCATCAATAGATAGAGGAATTTAGCAGGCAGTATGCTTCAAAAACATTATTCAGAAAGTAAACGGAATCTTAACTTTGAAAAATGCCATGGATAAATGAATCCATGAAATTCAGACATTTTATACGTTGCTTAGCTGTAGTACACAGCATCTCTTGTGGTTCCTGTATTTTTTCTTTAATTTTCTGCTTAAGTTTTTCCTAAGATTTTAACATATTGATGTTACTTCAAGTCACACATACATGTTTCCATTGTGTTGTAGTAAAATTAACCACAATCAAAATATTTGTGAGTTAAATGCATTTATCTCAATTATAATAACACTGTCCCTGTATGTGGACTTTAACACAGCAAGATTGATCTGTAAGGTTCAAATTATAGAGACTTACCCCTGGATTCACTAACCTCCCATGCAGGACTAGCTTAGTCCTGTACAGAAGTGCCTGTTTAGGAGCAGGATGGCAGCAATGAAGGCGTGCTGGCCAAGCTCCTAGGCTGACATGGAGCATGTACGAGTACAGGGGGCGTATCTGAGAGCAGAGCTCTCAGAATAAACATGCCCCTGCACTGTAGAACAGCAGAAGCTGTTAAGAAATGAGTGAGATCGCTCATAGGTGTCCTCATATCCCCACCAACAGGCCCCCATGTGTACAACAGCAACAAGACATATAAATTAAAAGAAGAAACCCTTTTATTTATTTTAAAAATCTAATTAAAGCTAACCATAGGTGCGCAGGTGTGCCCATCGCTCAGCTACGGTTAATGTAGCTGAAATAGCAAAAGAAGGATAATAAGCAGGATATATGCAAATGAAGCAGTACAGCAATATTGTAGTGGGCAGAGCGTTCGCCTCACGAGCAGTCAATCCCGGTTCGAGTCCCACTGCAGTACATTACATTTCCATGTCAGATCACTGTTATGATCAATATATTTAGCTGTATAACCTAATAAATAACATATATGTGTGAACTGGAGTAGTAAGCTGTGTAATGATTGATAACCCCATACACTTGCCAAATCCACCACCTCCTCAAGAACCAGTAGATATTTCTGTCTAAAATATAGCAGTAGTAATAATAAATAAGCACGAGTAAGCAGGTGCAAGTCTGTTTGCAGGACTGTAAGGAGTGCTTGCACAGAGTAAGCAATAGTGAGGCTAACCATGTGTAAGCGGATGTCACTGGAAGTTAGCAGTGCTTACCATCGTGCAAACCCGCTGACAACTGTGTAAAAGTGCTTCAACCACTCAGTATCCAACGGGCCTTGTTCTGGCCAGCAACAAATTAAACAGTCCCTGCAAGACTCAAACCCATGAGCCTGCACACCATAGCCAATGTGCTTTACCACTAAGCCACCACAGATATACATAACCCTGATGTTTCCACAAACATAGCATCCAGCAATAACATTCAACATTACAGGACATGTAGCTAAATATGTAAATGTATGTGTGTGCATATATAGCTATAACTAAATAGATATATACCTCTCCCTCTCTGTATTACATACATATATATATATATATATACATATATATATATATATATATATATATATATATATATATATATATATATATATATATATATATATATATATATATATATATATATATATCGATAGATATAGTTATATAAAACATACATATCATATACATATATACATATGCAGACATCCATACAGCTATATGTCATTAGATAAATACACAGCAATATATATATATATATATATATATATATATATACACACATATGTGTATGCATACATATATATATATGTGTGTGTGTGTGTGTGTATATATATATATACACAGATATATATCTATGATATGATACAGCACATAAGAATGACATATATGACCACAGGCACCACCAATGGGGGTGAGGGGTCTCAATCAACATACATGTTACACATACTAATATCCACCCCCAGCCAAACAGGTTAAGCATACAAACAAACACACAAACAAAGTAAACAAACCACTGCTTCCCAAACCACAGGCAGGATACTACCAGTGGGAGAAACATTGTGGACCCACTAAGTCTAATCTAGAAACAAAGACAAAAATGTCCCATGCGGGACAACCCAAAATTTATAGCATTTTTGGATTCCCATCATTACACAGATTTGTCAAGGCAGGGCATGTATGTTCTCAGACTACAAGGTTGGGAAAGCCTGATGATCCATGGATCTAGACAACGTACATGATGGGTCCCCAGAAGTGGAGAGTGGGCAGTGTGTAGTGGTGTGGTTAGACCTGACCTGCACCCAG
>NC_056744.1:460338494-460400994 GCF_019279795.1 Protopterus annectens | reverse complement strand
ATCTGGTCTAATTGGCATCACAACTTATTATTGTTGTCCTCACCCCCACCCAGGGATTTGAGTGTCCAAATCTACCTCCGAATTCAGTGTATATGCACAGCCGTTGCTGTAGAAGAAATGGCCAGCTATGGACCTTCCCTTTAGACTTCCTGCACATCCCTGGCTATTTACCCTACTGTCTTTCCCTCTGTGTGCCTTTTGTTTCACCACTTTCCTATCAACCCCTTTTTCTTTTCTTTTAAAGAAATGAGTGCAGGGGTAAGCGGGAGTAAGCACTTTTAAGCAGCAGTAAGCAGGTTTAAGCCTGTTTGCATGGTGGTAAGCAATGCTTACACTGGTTAAGCAATGTAGAGGCTAACTGAGTGTAAGAAACTGTAACCAGAGGTTAACATTGCTTACCCTCGCACAAACCAGTGCAAACCTGCTTAAAATTGCTTAAAAGTACTTTAGTCGCTCTCTATCCAACAGCTGTCATCCTGCCCAGCAACAAAATAATCTGCCCTCCCAAGTAGCAAACCCCGGACCCTGCACACTATAGTCAAAGTGAGTTAATACTAAGCCATGGCAGATACACATACAGCAGAATGTCAAACCTGGGACGTCGGTTCCGCGGAACTGGGAGATGAGACTGGGCAGGTGTGTGAGCAAACTGCTGCTTCACAAACCCCTGGCAGGATGCTACCAGTGGTAGAAACAGTGTAGATCAGCTAAGTCTAATCTTGACACAAAAACAGGTCCATTCCTGGAGGGACGAAGCAAAAATTGTGTGTCAATCCGATGTTTACACGTGCCTCAAAAGATGAACAAGGCAAGGCTCGTACATACATGGACTAAACGGATGAAGAGCCTGAAGAAGCTTGGGTCAAGACAGTATACTGGATGAGTACAGAGATGTGGAGAGAGGGCAATGTGTGGAGGTGTGGTATGGCTGGGCTAGCAACTGCATAATGGATGGTTGCTGTGTACCTGGAGCTCGGAGGGTGGGGGAAGGAACCATGGGTATGAAATTATGGAAGATATATGCAAGTGAAGCAGCACAGCAATAGTGTAGTGGGCAGAGTATCAGCCTAATGTGCAGGCATTCCCGGTTCAAGTCCCACTGCAGCACAGTCTATTTTACATGGCAAAGCACGTTATAACCAATAGTTTTGTTGCAAAACCCACTAAATAGCATATACTTATGAACTGGAGTACTGCAAGAAATGCACATGTGAAGTATCAGTGTCTGAATGAATAAGGCACTAGTAAGCAGGTTTAAGCCCAAATAAGCAATAGTAAGCATATGTAAGCACTAGTAAGCGAGCTTAAGCCCGTTTGCGTGGCGGTAAGCAATGCCTACACTGGTTAAGCAAATCTGAAGCTAACATGCATAAGTAGATGTAATGGCAGGTTAGCAGTGCTTACCTCAGCGCAAACCCGCCAACACCTGCTTAAAAGTGCCTTAACTTCTCTGCATCCAACGGCCCTTGTTCTGCCCAGTAACAAAATAAACAGCCTCTGCCAAGCTCAAACACAGAACCCCAAAGTGATTTATCACTAAGCCATGTCAAATATACATAACCCTGATGTATTCAAAACATATCAACCAGCCAAGTCATTCAACAGTACAGAGAATGTATTCCAACATGTAAATGTATGTGTGTGAGTAAATATAGTAATATCTAAACAGATACAACAAATCAACAGATGTATATATATATATATATATATATATATATATATATATATATATATATATATATATATATATATACACACACACATATATATATATATATATATATATATATATATATATATATATATATATATATATATTCATAGAAATATATACATATATATATATCCATATAAATATATACATATATATATTGCCACAGATCTGTAGATAGCAATGATAGATTGACAAATACAAATATGTCCACATGCACCGTTAATGGGGTTCAGATGCCCCAAACAATATACGTCATGTACAAATAGGCATACCACCCCCACCACAGCCAAACATGTCCGCCCTGCAATACACTAAAGTGTTACAGATCCCAGAAGCAGGACCTGACATGACATGTGCACAACATGTAAACAGTACTACAACCCTCCTGTATGATGTCAGGCTGGTATTGGTAAAATATCATGCAGTACAGTGTGGCTCCCATAGGAAATGTAAAATATGGAAGCTATCAACATCCCCAGGATACATATACACAGACACATATATGTAGATATATATATATATATATATATATATATATATATATATATATATATATATACATGTGACTACACAGACACACGCAGGGAAATGTACAGTAAGATACATATGTAGAAGGTGCACACAATATGGAACAGCCACTATGCCTACAGTTCACACCTGAACAACTGGACATTGTATGGGCCACCCATACAATTACAATCGTCGCCTGCAACATATACCCACAGAGAGATCATAGGAAAAACACCACACACAGGTTTGCAGAAATGGAAAACCTTTATTTGTATACTATTACAGTTCTATATGCCATGTCATACAGCTGTGCAGACACTGACATCCATATAAACAGAGTAATGCAACTGTGAAACAGTGATACTAATACAGTAGTCTGGAAAGGTTCACAACTGTCGCTGTCCAGGCCAATGCCTTCATATTGTACAATAGTAAAGACAGACTGGGCCACAGGATACCAAACAATTAACAGTGTGTAATGCAGGTGCATAGTTCAGCAGCCTCCATCTACACTCTGTACAAATTCATTAGGTGTTAAAGACTTCAGTTGACCAAATGGGATGTAACTGTTACATAACAAGGCATAACTGACACCATCACAAGCACACTGTCAAACAGAACAGTCTTTTACGGCAGGAGGCAATAGGCCTGCATTAACCCAATATATGTGAGTAATGTAAACGTAGGTGAAGTGTACGGTACTATACATGCAGATTCCTTAAAGCAGCTCACCCCTGATACTCCCACATTTTGTAACAGCCTAGGTCAGTTATGGTGCATCCCCCTACACTCAATACTACAGGCCCATATACCACTGTTACATGCACTGGCCTCTGGAGTGCATAAGGGCACACATGTATTGTTTTGGTGTAGCCCACACATATATGGCCCCAGCACCACTGTATGTGTGGGGGAAACAACAGCAGTGGACTGATGGCAGCAATGGCAGTGTGATATACACACAGCCCACTACATAACAACCCCTGACAGCATGTCATATGTGCAAAGCTTGGTATGTAGGTGGAGGACAGAGGCTGGAACACAGGTCTATATGTGGGAAACTGTTACCATACACTAAGTAAGTTGCTGGTGTTACAAGATAGTCTGCAACATGCCCTTTGCCATGGAATTGAGGTTAGAAACATAAATGGATGTAGCCATGTGCTGATAGCATTCAACACACACACACTGCCAGTGACATATCTGACACAGGGCCTGTGTGGTGGACAGACAAAACATGATAGGCACACCTCTGGCCACCAACAGGATAGGCCCGCAGTTGAGAGCTATGCAGACAGACTGCATTCCAAGGTAAACTAGAATGTATACACACACACTCTGTAACACCAGTACTATACAAAGCATAACACAACTCTACTCACACTCTGTCTGTAGTTCTGGAACCTCCTACAAATATGTAGCTGGCCTAAGTGTGCCAGTTCCCCCGGAGGAGGTACTGCTACCTACTGTCTGTAACACTGATGCCCACACACAAGAAGGATGTCCATCACACAGGAAAGATAAAGGGACCACGACCACATGATGTAGGGATTTACAGTAGCTGGTTGCCATGACAGTGGTAAACTGATTGGTGCAGAGGCCATCATCTGATCAAGTGCATCACCTACCAAAGCCAGGCTGCAATCTACCCCAAACAGCTCAATCCATTCACAGAAGAGAGAAAGCAAGCAAGAAAAAAAAAAAAAAAAACAGGAAAAAAATGAAAACTCACAGAACATTTACAGCTGAAAATGCAGCCATCTTCGCAGCTGCCAGTCATTAATACATATTTCCCACAACAGGTATATGAAGTATATGTACATGTATTAGAATGTAGTACCTGGTCAATAGTACTGTGATAGATGATGTGGAATGTGTTATATGTGCCAGCAGGTGTTGTTGTGATGATGGTCAACTGAACAACTGCTATGGACAATAGTGTTTATCCCTGTGGGTAGAGGGCCATAGCTGTGAACTGTGCAGGTCAGCAATGACAGACAGGATGTAAGCCATCATTGTGTGTGTTGTGTAATGGGGATTATGCATATGACGTGGCCAATAGCCGGCGGTGGAAATAATGCCAGTATGATGGACATGTGGGAGCCACGGACTACCACTGGCAGGATACCCAGGTGAATCTGTAATGTAGCATGGCACAATGCCATAAGTGTGTAATAGAGTTACCTGTAAACAGGTCCCACGTATACTTCACCAATGTCAGGCCGTGTCCATATGTGGCTCCTGCGTGTGTTGTAGCAAGGCAGAACAGTGCAGCTGTGCAGGGAGGTGTCATGAGATTGTGAAGCTGATGTCTGAATGTACCGCACATATAGTTATGCATATGTGTACATATGTCACAGATATAATATCTAAGGATAAATGTATATCAGCATGCATGTCCAGAATTGTGCATATACCCATGTGTAGACATATATATATGTGCACATATATATATATATATAAAGTCACATATATCTACACACATATAGATAAATACTGATATGCAAATGTCTATATCCGTACAAAGACAAACATACACACACAAACAGATATATATGGAAAGACATGTCCCCTATATCACTACCACAGTGATGTGTGCTATGTGTGAGGCAGCAGCACACATAGCAATACACACAGATATCTACAGTTGGCAGTGTGCGCACCATGGACAGGTATGTCACATGTTAGACCTGTCCTAGCACCACAATGCCCCTGCCTGTGAAGTATGAATGGGAATATGGAGAAGTATGGCAGATACACACATGGAGGTTGTCAGGATTGGTAGATATAGAGGACAGTCTACAGGGGTGGTATTTGACACATGTGGTGGGTAAACACCATGAATGATGTGTGTGGTCCATGATGTGGATGCCCCATGGTCCCCAATATGGGCACAATGGGAACAAGGCTTCCACCAACTGCCACTCACAATAGCAGTCCACGTCCTGAAGGTGCCAGTTCTGGCAGCTAAGCAGGAGGAGCATGTTGGCCATGTGAATGTGTACTTGGTGCCTCAGACTGATGTAGCACATCCCTCATGTGTCTGTGGAGCCTGGTATGGAACAGACCCTAGACCTGAGCTCAGGGGAAAGGAACATGGTGTGTGCCCTGGGGGGGGGGAGTGGGCCAACATCCCCTGTGTGGTTCCACCTAATGGTATTGCAGCAACAGTACACAAGGAGGCCCCAGGTTGGCACACACATGTGATGTGGCCAGGTATCCTGGTCAGATGGGTGTGGAGAGGTGGATCAGCTGGCCAATGGAACATATACATGTTATTGTGTCACTGTCATAGTACATATGTTGGTAGTAATAGTCTACACAATCCCGGTACATGTCCAACATCATGCATAGAACCTCCCTATAACACAGGCTGTCAGATGTGTGCAATCTCAGAGCAGCTATACCACTGACATATATGTAACCATAGTGGCCCTGACAATGGCATGCAAGTGAATAGTCTGTAACAGGCCAGCAGTGTTAGTGTCCACACAGGGGACATGGCTACAATCACATAGCAGAAGGTGTGGTACAATACACAATCTGTCCAAACAGTAGTTAAGCTGTAGCCATACCTAATGAGTTGTGTGTATAGTCTGTTGAAGCTGATATGGTGGGGTGGGTGATAGAGATGTGTATTATGAACTGTGGTAACCTTGCCATATGAGTTGCTCAGGCCTGTTCCCAACCTCATGTTTTTCAGGCAAGGTGGCGCACATCAGGCTGCTGGTGTATTCAGTGGAGGAGAATGAGGTCATCATAAACCACCTGGTTCAGCACTACCAGGTCCTGTTTGGCAGGACAGCACAAGACCACCAGGAGTGGTCCGCCCTGTGGAACGATCTCGTCCACAGAGTCAATGATGTCGGCCTGCATAACCGCAGTTATGAGCAGGTCCAGCATCATTGCAGTGACCTGCTTTGCCATGGCCGTCGGCATGCTGCCGCAGACCAGGGGGATAACCTTGCCACAGAGAGGGGGCCATGTCATCCATCCCCCTGACACGTGTGGAGGAGATCCTGGCCAGCCGCATGGCACCTGCCCGTTCGGAACACCATCAATCACTGGACCCCTTTGTGGAGGTGGGTGTCACCCACACACCAGCCGAGGAGTGTGCAGGTAAGGACACAGGGCACATCAGTAGTCCACTGTTGTGTAAATGTCCGCAGTGGTACAGGTAGATCAGGCATATCTGATATGTCATACAAATATTGTATTACTGCATTGTAGTGATAAACAGATGTCCAGATGTGATAGTATTGTGTGAATTTATGGTTGATGCATGGTAGTACTGCACCCAGCCTGTAGCAGTGCCACAGGTGTGGCCACTGACATTGCATCTCTCACCCACTTATGTAGTAAGGCAGCAGCCTGAAGCTGGTGAGTATGTCTTATGTAGATGCATGCCAACACACTGGACATGTAATGGAGATGTTATATTCCATGCACACATCTAACACACCAACCCTGAATGCATGCTGTACATGTGCAGGTATTGTTGCTGTAAAATGCATGGTCTCACAGGGGGGAGCATGATGGGGTATTGAAAAGGTATGTTACACACCTGCATGACACCTAACATCCTGTCATTGTAGAATGCATCCACAGGGGGTAACACACTGTTGGTAGACATGGCCTACAGTAGCGACATGTTCTGGAGAACACCCATATACAGTGCAACACCAGTGTACATACCTGTAGGGCAATGCCAACTGCTATTGGGATACACTATGGCATACGGCATTACAGTAGTCCACATTATCAGCTGGGTCTAAGCTGCCACATGTGGTGTGCAGTGTATGGGACACTGCAAGCTGACACATATGTGTAGGGCTTACCTGTCATGCATCTGCATAACAGCTGAGGGGGGGGGGTCTCAGCATGAAACACCAGTGCACTGCAGCAGGGATCCTAAGGATGGTAGGAATGGCTCTATCTGCATATAGTCAGGTCCAGAACCTGTGGCAGCTGTAACCCTACCCACACTGCAATAGTGATGGCATTGTGTGAACACCATGGAATGTGCACATGAGTAGACCTTTTAATCATGCATAACAGGGGGACATGTGTAGGGTAGACTGAACATACACTGGCAATTGCAGAAGGTGCACGCTGGTATACCCCTGCCATGAGCAGTGACTGCTGTAGTACACACAAGAGGTGTGATAAACCGCCATGATAAGGGTGTGCACACATATCCCAACATGGTATGTATGCATTACAGTCAGCAGCTGCACACCTAACACAAACTCTAGACACTGCATGTGAAAGTACAGGACATATGTTACATACTGGGTGTGTGTACAACTAAGATCTGCAGTGCTGTGGTCCCATGGCAGATCAAGGGTGAGTGTGTAATAGCAATAAAGGTGTGTACACTCCCCATAGCCATGGTATGCTCTGATGGTTGTCAGTGTAAGCATTTCTGCAGTGGCCATACATGGTCTATTGATGTTGACAGCTGTAAATCAGACATCAGGCATTCACCAATGACAACAGTCCACATATCATCCCAGGTATGTGTTGCTGAAACACATACAGGCTGTGAGAGGTACAGCTGGTATAACTGACACAGTACTACACATTCCGCAATGGGTTGGATACCTGTGAGTTGTGGTGCACAGTACACGGCAGGGTGCAGAACAGGTACACAGCAATAATGTGTACATGGGTTCAGAGGTATCCAGGGGAAGGGGCATCACCTGGTCACAGCACATGCATCATACACATGTATACCGCTGCTAGCATGGTGTGAGTATAGCTGTACTGCATGCTGTTCTGTACCATATTTTCTGCATGTTGGCAGATGGGTAATTAGTGGACTGTGTGTACGATTATTGTGCAACCTCACCTGTATATGTGTGAGTGTGTGCGTGTGTGTGTGTGTGTGTGTGTGTGTGTGTGTGTGTGTGTGTGTGTGTGTGTGTGTGTGTGTGTGTGTGTGTGTGTGTGTGTGTGTGTGTGTGCATCCTGGTAGTTAGTTAGTTTGCCTGCAGGGTCACTCTGGTGAAGTGGTGGGAGGTAAATACATGTTTGATGCGTGTGTGCATGTGTGTGTTTGTGTATGTGGCCATGTATGCACATGTGTGATTGTGGGGTGTTCCTGTGGCTGTACCCCCCTTTGGGACCATGCAGTACATGGACATGGAGTGCCACATTGCACACCAGGAATACCTGTCATGTACTCACAGGACAGCAAATAGTATCATATGGCCTGTAGCTTGGATCAGGCATCCAGAGGGAAGGTAGACCCCAGGTACACACTTAATATTGCTGTCAGCAGAGAGGTCACCTACAGCCCACATATGCAACTCTACAGATGCATTGGGGAAGTAATAGTCAACACTAGGGAGTGTATCCACATATTACAACTGACACATGATGGGCCGATAGAGCAGCATATCCAGCATGTGCTGAGCATTACATACACATGACACACCAGTGGGAGCTATTATTGGTACAACATAGTAGCCCACACATATAGGGGCCATGCACATCATTGCAGACATACAGATGGTGTATACCGAATGACAGCATTGAGGCCATATTACTCCACTACACACAGGTCAGGCAGGTAATGTAGCAACAGGCCTTGTGTTGTGCCCACTTGTGTGGGCATTTAGAGGACTGTGATGTTAATGAGTGGTAGCAATGTGTGTATGTTAACAAGTGTGATGCAGGATGGGGGTAACACATGGACATATATGTGGGGATGTCTGTAAAGCCATGGACAGGTAGGCAGTATGGAGATGTGTGTGTGTGTGTGTGTGTGTGTGTGTGTGTGTGTGTGTGTGTGTGTGTGTGTGTACTGTTAAGTAATGCTGTACAGATTTTAAAGTGCAGTTATTGCTTTCCCCCACAGGTGACGAGGTGGGTCATGGTCCCTCCTGCACCTAATCTGATGTAGGTGTCCATACAGATACCGATGATGATGATGATAATGGTGAGGCACAGGTGGGGTTGTCAGGGGCCAACACTGCGCCAACATTTGACAGCCCCCTTTTAGCCACTCCACCCCCGCACACAGTTACAGTGCCTATACACATCCCAGCACCAGTGGCCATAGCAGAGGGACAGCTGGTGTTCAGTATCAGTGCACGGCAATGTGTGGTAACCATGCCTACTGTGTCCAGTCACAGCAGGCATAGCCGGATGCCCAGCAGCCTGCCACATAGGCGGATGTCCCAGGGTGCTCGTGGTAGGGCCACTGGACATCATGCCCCTGGCATAGGCAACATAGCTGCAACCAGCAGAAGCATGTTCTAGGTTTTAATGGCAACACAGGCCCGGTATTGAGCATTACACCAGACAGGGCCTTAGGCTGCAGAGGGCAGCACTCACATCTGTAGGCGACAACCTCCGTGAAGTGGTGGCTGCCATCCATGCTTCTACTGAGCAAGCGGATAGATGGCATGATGAGATGATGGCCCTCATCAGCCATGGTGTGTCCATGCTTCAACATGTGGTGGGGATGTGGCAACGCCCACGTGGATGTGGGCCAGCAACACCAACAGCTGGCACTCAATGTGGGTGTGCTAGGACACCAAGGGGCTCCCGTAGTGGCAGTAGCAGCCCTGGCAGTGCAGGAGGTGTGCTGTCCACAGACCACCACAGCAGGCCACGTGCACGTGGTCCTGGCCAGTCCCAGGAGGGATGTAGTACCAGCAGACAAATGTCATCAGCAGGTGAGAGTAGCACTTCAATGCCTGTACCTGCATGTGGCCGCGGAACCCCTCACAGGCACAGTCCATGTGTCCGTGGCTGAAGCAGTGAACTGCACACCCTGCCAGGTAAGGTCTGCAGCTGTCCATAAACACCTGTGTAGGGCAGCCGCAAGGCAGAACTGCATGCATGCATACCCACATACTATGTAAACACACCTAGGGCAGCTTCATGCCTACACACACCACATCACCTCAGCCAGCTCCTGCAGAGTACACCCCTCATCCACACACATGGTATCAATGTATGGCCCACCCTTGGCCTCTGGTAGACCAACACCACACCCTGTGCATATGATGATACCTGTGCCCCATCCCTGTCATCCATACCATCGATGCAGGGACAGGCTGATATGGTTCTGATGCACATGCTGACTGTACACCAGTGTACCACAGTCCTGCAGTATAACATGTTGTAGGGTGTAGAGTGTGAGGCATATTTGGCAGGTAGTGTAGCCATCCAGCAATGATGCCTTCTAGCTGTTAGTAACACTGCTTGGTTGTTGTCTCTAAACTGATATGCAATTGTGTTGTAGGTGTACATGTGTCAGCACGAGGATGGCCTGCAGTCATATTGCACAATGGGGTATGTCACTGTGCTGACACAATGGCAGTGACATATCTGGGGTACAGTCAAACACATTTCACAGGTTACTATACCGGGTATTGCCTGTGTTACATGGACAGGTGGCCCGCTGAGGCGTGTATACCCTGCAATCTGATGTAGACCCATCCACATACATGCACACTGTTACTTGCCAAAACTGGGACTAGACGCCTACCTGGCAATGTCGTGATACTGACGTGTGTGGCCTACATTGCACAAACACTGCCTTAACCACTCTGCAACCAACATACCTTGTTCTGTCCAGCAACAAAATGAGCAGCCCTTGCAGGTCATGAACTCAGGGCCCTTTATGTTGAAGTCACAGCACATGACAAATACGCCATGACCACTGTGGGGACAACTGTTGTGTTACCAATATAGCTGTTATTACCCAAATTGAGTGGTATTGAACACTTGCCTTTACAGCCTAGATTGTGTAGTCCTTGTCATTAATATGACTGTTGGATCACATATGTTGTTTTATCATAATGTACACATAGCAGATACATTCAGTGGGATACATGTGGGAGGGTATACGCAACCGTGACATTTACTCATGACAGGTATGTGGTTGTATACATATAGGTGTATAGATGTCTACATGTACATACACAGGTATACACATATATATGTTTGTATACACATCTGTATAGTGATACATATATATGGCCATGTGTACACCTCTTCATATGTACATATGTATACATATCTATACATATATGTATCTATACATATGTGTATATATAGGTATACATATATGTACATATAGATATATGTGTATATAGCTATATATGTATGCACATCCTATGTGTACAGATATGCCTAGTTATGTTGGTGTGTATATATATATATATATATATATATATATATATATATATATATATATATATATATATATGTTTATAGATATCTATGACTATATGTGCATACATATCTATACCGATATATCTACCACTGTCTATATATCTGTAGATATCCATACATATATGTGCATATGTATTACTATCTGTATGTGTGTAAACATATATTGCTCTGTGTATGTATATATATGGGTGTGTATATGCATATCTATGTGCATATACATACCTATCTATATATGTCAATATGTATATGTGTAATCATATATATATATATATATATATATATATATATATATATATGGATGATTATATATACAGACATTCTCACCATATGTCCTGGACACAGAATGTAGACCTACACCAGCCCTTATAGTCCTAACGTCATTGTGCAAGTGCATGTCAGGTATGTACAGCAGGTATAATTGGTAGACTATTGCTACTGTAATTGGGATTGTCTTCACAGACATGGTGTGTGTGGGAGGTCACATCTGCTTTCCACATGTGTGCCATTGGCTACTGACAAACATCCTAAGGACATCCTAGTAAAGTACCACTGCTAGCACGTACTGCCCCATGGACTGCAGCACAGATATTGGCCAATATATGTGGACATTCTGAAATACTCTTTACAGTCCAGAGGTATACACAGAACCCCTTAGTGCTAAACATGTGTACCATGTATGCCAATATGAATGTTAACAGCCATGTAGATGGGTATAACACATAATGACTGGTATGCATATGACACCATAGGTTATGCATTCACACACCCCTGTCTGGCCTGACACATAATAACCGTTGGTACAGGGGTGCCATGGCCACATACTACCCACTAGATATTGACATACATTTGTACAGAATCCCACTGCTCTGTCTGACATACATGACTGTTACGAGAGACCCAGCAGCAGTACATCCAGCAAGTATCTCAACATGACATCTCACTGGATAAGTACACTAAGCTGCTAGACATGCAACAATGCACTGTGCAGGCTACAGGCAGACTGGCTCAACACTGGCCAACATCTCCAATGGGGGTATGAACATATACCTGCATATATAGCAGGCTCTGCAGGCATGCCACAGCACAGGGTAAGATACATCTGTGTGAAGGTGCATAACCACATCCAATGTGAACACAGCCACAGCCACATATGGTAAGCTAGCATAAAAGTACAGTATATGGACTATCTGTTCAACACCATCCTCATATGTGCCATTCACAGGCTAACCCTACATATACTGGGCTGCTACATGGTGTGGTCTGCTGTCTGTCTCTGGTATGGGACATGTGTGTGTATAGCCCTACAAACATGTAAACCAATATGGTGACATACAGTGGAGCAGCATGTAACATCAGATAGGATCTATAAAAATTACATCTACCACAGTCTGTACACAGGCTAAAGAACATGTTAACAATACACACACTGCCGACATTCACCATAGTTACACAGACCTCAGTACTGTACAAACGACCACGGAATGTCCTGGTAATGTCGTCAAATATTACCCGTACTGTACATAACATGTGTAGCAGTCTGATATCTCACTGGCTTGCTATCAGATATGATGACACTAATGATGGTGTACAGCACATATGCACCTCTTAATGCATGACGTATATACAAAGGTTGACAGAATTGTGGCTGGAAGCACATACACAGGGCTGATATTGACATGTTGCTGTGATAACCTCATACATGTACTGTCGTAACAGGGTTTGTTGCAACGTGTGTCCCATGAGGGATAGGAAGTCAGTAACTGTCACGGCTTTCACCATCTACAGACTGCAATCCTCACACTACCTTCTGCATTTCACAGATACATGCTCTTTGGGTAACACATGACAGCAAGGGCACAACACACTGCCCAGTCTGCAGATGACCCTGCAGATGCAGATTCCTCAGAAAAATAGAACTGACATGGCAGGTATGTAGGACAGCCATATCCACACTCTCACACACACACACACACACACACACACACACACACACACACACACACACACACACACGCGCACACACACACACACACACACACACACACACACACTGTTAAACCAACATTACTCCACATGCAGTATAGCAGTACTTACAGTCTGTAGTCAGGTCAGGCACATCCCCCTCCTGTGTGTTGCCCAGTTTCCACAGTGTATGTTGTTAGAGGTAAATCCCCAATCCATCTGAGATGCTGTTCACTAAACAACAGGTCTAGTTCCTGCCCACAGTGGATGTAAAGGGCCAACACCACCATGATGTTCCTAGATATTGGAGTGTGTTTCCATGCAATTGGCTATGGGAATGTACCACAGCTGTTCCACATGCACTCAACTAGAAGATGACTGCAATTGGTGCAGAGGCCATCAGCTGATCATGACCATCACTTACAAAACACAAGCTGCTGCCTAGCAAAGCAGGTGTACACCTCACATCCACCAGAGAGGGTGTGAGAGGGACAGACATTGACAAAGTATGTCAGGGAAGGTGTGGGTGAGTAAAACCTAAGCATGTTTGTGTCACACATCTACCAGTACAGGGTTTCAAACACCTGACTAACTATGCATAGCTATCACATGTGTAAGCAGTTATTGCATGCGCCACATAGCTTACATTTTGGTGAGCTGTCCAGACATATATGTGCTGGTGAGTGACATCTGTAACACTGTTGCGATACAATAGGTGCAGCACATGAGCCTCTCTACATGAACAGGTGTCAGCGTTAACACAGCCACATTCTCTAAAGGACTCATACACATTGCCACACTTGGCAGGGTAATGATTACACTTCCTAACCAGTTACTTTGCCACAATACAGTAATGCATAGGTATCAGTTGGCCCACAGGGGTTATCCTGGGATTCTATGGTCAAAGGGTATGTGACGGGGTCTGACATTACAGAGCAGGCTTCAGTATGCCAATGGGGGTGGTACTGAGTGTGAATGCGGTCGGAAGCATCAAACACCACACACACAGACACAGGGTGCTAGCACTGGCGTGCATTTGTGCATTGCTTTATGGGTGTGTAGTGGCTGATGGTGCAAGGTGGCTGTACAAGGCTAGGTGAGGGGTATACCTTGGCATCATGCCACAATGGTCTGCATTATGGCTAAGGGGTGTAGTGTCTGGAATGGCCCACACATGTGGGTATAGTATTCACCATCCAGTCACCTGGGTTACTATTGTGCGTGGCCAGTGCTGTGCAATGCTTGTCATGTATGTGTTCTATATGCCATGACATGATTGGTGTTTGGGATGTGCACCCATCCCACATTCATGTACAGTGGCATGTGGAAGTGTACCTGGATTGTCTGGCTCATGTTGTGTACACAGAATGTTATCATCAGATGTGACAGTCCCACCTTCATGTGGGGGGGGGGCAGGTAATGGACAGCAGGTTGACCCTGCACCTACACTGATAGCATGCTACAGGTATTCCTTGGTGTCAGTGGCATCTGTCCATACAGAGCATGTGTGTAAGGCATGGTATGTCCTTTGTGGATCACATTTGGACCCACAGTTGTTGCAGGAGTCCAGTGGGAAACATACTGAAGGTGCACTGTCTGCAATTATGTGCCTATCGTACTGATGGACAGGGTGCCATGCCCTCTGTAGCCCACTGCATTCACACCATAGTTACTATCATTCACCAATATGCAGTGTACTACACACATATTGGCTGTTACCTCGACATGTGTGTGTGTGTGTGAGACATGGGTTGAGAGTGTGCTCTGGGTAATACTGGAGTTGCTAACTGTGATTGCCTGACCTTGATGTCACATGTATGGGTATGGATATGCACCCCAGCCTCTCAGCTATTGCACAGCTGTTATCCATGTACAGTGGACATTGTGATATGTACTAGGGCCACCATATAAGACATTTGCAAAACCCACTACACATTGGGCCCAGGTGTCACACACACACACCCACCTCCACACAGGATACGAGGTACAAACACACACACACACACCTGTCATGTCTGGGAGTAGAATCCCTAACTAACTAGTTTATTATACTACAGCACTACACAGTTATAGTACATGCCATGGTGATTACTGCAGTACTCCTTTCCGAAAGGTGTATATCACATTGGTAAAAACAAAGTTACCTGACAAGCAAAGCACCCTCAAAACGAAAAAATATCAAAATGTAGTCCAAAAGTGAGGAGTGCACCAGGCTGCAAGTCTGTGGAAGATTTGGTGAGATTTATTTGCAGCCTGGTGCACTCCTCACTTTTGGACTACATTTTGTATATCACATTGGCTGACATCAGCAGGATTGCCAAATTACGGCATTTGACATGTACTCAGTGTGACTAGCCTAAAATGCATTGCTTCCTACACAGACAGTGGAACACACACAAAACATCCACAACCGACATGTGTGGGTATAGAACCCCTAATAGACATCTATAACACACTACACCATGGAGCTGTTATAGGATGCACCACGGGGATGACTGGAGGAAGCCTTCCCCAAAGGTGTATAACACATTGGCTGACATCAGCGGGTTGCCAAAGTACTGCATTTGAAATGCACTGAGTGTGACTAGCCTCTAATGCATAGCTACCTACACAGACATTGAAACACACACAAAGCATTCAGAACTGCCATGGGTGGGTATAGAAACCTACCAGAGTTCTAAATCACACTACAGCAGTACTCAGTTATGGCACGCACTACATAGATAACTGGGCTACAACCTTCCCAGCGGTGTATTTTGGGGTGGATGACTTCAGCAGCCTTACCAAGATAGAGCATTTAAATTGTAGGGGGTGTGCCTACCTTAAAAAGCATTGCCTTCTACACAGACAGAGTCAGTCAGACAGACACACACACACACAGTTGCCAAGGCTGGGGTTAGAACTCCTACTTAACTAGTATAGTACACTACAGCAGTATACAGTTACGGCACGCGCTACGGAGATTACTGGCTTATCCCTTCCCCAAAGGTGTATTTTACAGTTGATGACTTCGGCACACTTGTCAAAGTAGACCATTGGAGATTGTAGTGTCTGTGAATGGAATCAAAAGCATTGCTCCCTACACTGACAAAGGAACACACATGTCAGGTCTGGGAACAGAAATCCTACTTAACTAGTTTATCACACTACAGCAGTACACAGTTATGGCATGTGCCATGAAGATTACTGGCCCATCCCTTCCCCAAAGGTGTATTTCACAGTTGATAACATTGGCACACTTGTCAAAGTGGACCATTGGAGGTTGTAGTGTCTGTGAATGGACTCAAAAGCATTGCTCCCTACACTGACAAAGAAACACATACACACACACATGCCATGTCTGGGAATAGAACTCCTACTTAACTAGCTTATCACACTACAGCAGTACACAGTTACAGCACATGCCATGGAGAGTACTAGCTTATTCCTTCCCCAAAGGTGTATTTCACAGTTGATGACATCGGCACACTTGTCAAACTGGACTATTGCAGGTTGTAGTGTCTGTGAATGGACTCAAAAGCATTGCTCCCTACACTGACAAAGGAACACACACACACACACACACACACACACACACACACACACACACACACACACACACACACACACACACACACACACACACACACACATATCTAGACTTTCCATGTCTGAGAATAGAACTCCTATCTAACTAGTTTATCACATTACAGCAGTACGCAGTTACAGGATGCGCTACAGAGATTACTGGGCTACAACTTCCCAGAGGTGTATTACTAGGTGGATAACATCAGCAGCCTTGCAAAGGTTGAGCATTTGAATTGTAGGGAGTGTGACTAGCCTAAAAAGCATTGCTCTCTACACAGACAGACACACACAAACACACCACACAGTTGCCATGTCTGGGAATAGTACTCCTACCTAACTAGTTTATCACACTACATTGGTACACAGTTACAGGATGCACCACGGAGATTACTGGGCTACAGCTTCCCAGAGGTGTATTACTAGGTGGATGACATCAGCAGCCTTGACAAAGTTAAGTATATGAATTGTAGGGCGTGTGAGTACCCTAGAAAGCATTACTCTCTACACAGTCAGACAGACACACACGCACTTGCCATGTCTGGGATTACAACACCTACCTAACTACTTTATCACACGACAGCAGTATGCAGTTACAGGACGCGCTATAGAGATTACTGGGCCACAATCTTCCCAGAGGTGTATTTCTAGGGGGATGACATCAGCAGCCTTGCCAAGGCTGAGCATTTAAATTGTTGGGAGTGTGACTACCCTAAAAAGGCATTGTTCTCTACACAGTTAGACAGACATGCACACAAACAAACACACACACACGCACACATACACACACACACACACACACACACACACACACACACACACACACACACACACACACACAGGACACTCCACAGAGATTACTAGGCTACAGCTCTCCCAAAGATGTATTTCACATTGGATGACCTCAGCAGGCTTGTCATAGTAGGGCTATGGGGAGGGCAGTGCATCGGCCATTACCCATTCATCTAGGGGTTGACACGCCACATGCGGGCACACACAGCATCATATTTCACAGGTAGGTGTATACAGTTGCTAGATGACTACTTCCTTGTACAGTCATGTTGCACAGCTGGCACGTGCACCACATAGTCTGTAATGCTGACAGATACTGGTGGCTATTATCTGCAGTGAGTGACATCTACACCTCATGTGTTTGGGGCCCTTTTGCTGTGTGCTGCGTGGGACAGGCCTGGATGGCTCCTTGTCACAGTCACCTTCTTCCACACATCTATGTCCGTCTACCTTTGGCTTATTATAGTGTGTTGTCCTTACATACATGTCTGTATTCCTATCCACTGTGTGTGCAAGGCATGAGTGGTGCATACTGACGAGTGTCTGCACTAACTGTGACTGCCAAATATGTCTGGTCCACTGGTGTTTGCAGACATGGCCTTCATGTGTTTAAGTGTGTGAGCAGGCCCAGTATGACCTTTCAGTATGTTGTTGACTTACAATGTCCCAGTATGACCTTTCAGTATGTTGTTGACTTACATTGCCTTCATTTCTCTAAGTGTATGAGCATGCCCAGTATGGCCGTCTGTATTGCAGTGCTGACCTTTGTGTTGTACACCAACAGGTAGCATGCTGTCTCTGCAGGGTATCCATTGATCATTTGGCATTGACTGTTACTACATTTCTGTATAGCGGGGGGGGGCACAACTGACTGTTTCTACATTTCTACACAGGATTGGGGAGGCACACCTGACTGTTGCTACATTTCTATGTAGGATGGGGGGAGGGCACACCTGACTATTTCTACACAGGAGTGGGGGGGCACACCTGACTGTTACTATATGTCTACGTAGGATGGGGGGGGGCACACTTGACACTTGTACAGATTTGCTAGGACTGTACTGGTATGTTGGGTAAGCCATTTCAGTCTGCAGTCTTACCTATCATGCTGGCTAGAGGCGTACCAGTGTACTACAGATCTTAGCTTTTAATTACCTACATATTAGTGTCTGACTTCCTAGCCTTCACAACTGACATCTCACTACCTGGCCTGCTGTAGTCTGTCTGTGTAGGCGTGGGGGGGGGGGGTTACCCATAGGCCTCACTCAGAGGCCATAGCACAGCATTTGTTTGTATTTGTCTACACCTGTCCTGCTGGCTGTGACTGTTGTTGGGTATGTGACCCCCCCCCCCCGACTGGCATGTATGAGTCACTTACCTTGTGAGTGTCCCAGTATTGAGGGTGATGCGGCAGGGATGCCTATGTCGGATGCACATAGTACACTCCCTACACATGGTTAGGCACAGGTAGTGTAATGTTTGGCATCCCTTTTACTGTATGTGAGAGTCAGAGAGAGGTGTTATTCCCTGGGTTCCTCCCATGTCAGTGTATGTGCTATGCGTTGCCTCTTTGCCAAGGCCAGAGCATACTGGGTATGCCTCTTTCTGCCTACTGGGGAAGGCTCAGGTTGTTCCTCCTCCGAGTCACTCTGTGCCCGTGCAGGCCTTGGCAATGGTGGGGGGTTGTGTGGCCCTGCCCCATGCTGTTCCTGCTGCAGCTGTTTCCGCAGGATCATATTGTGTAGCATGGCACCTACAAGGACAATTTGGGTACATGTTGCTGGTGAATACTGCAAGGCTCCACCGGATGTGTCCAGGCACTGGAACCATGACTTGAGTATCCCAAACACATGCTCTATTATGATTCTTGTTTGTGCTTGTGCCTCATTATGGCGTTCTTGTTCAGGTGTGTGTGCATTTCTGATGGGTGTCATCAGCCACGGCTTCAGTGCGTATCCAGCATCCCCCACTAGGTGACTATGTGGGATGGCCCAACTGGCAAATCTCTGGTACAGCTGCGTCAGATGCCAGATGTGAGAATCTTGATAGCTTCCAGGGCAGCCAGCACACACGTTCATTATTATGCCCTGGGCATCACACATGACCTGGCAGTTGATGGAGGGGAAGCCCTTGCGGTTGATGTAGACCCTACCCCGCTCACTGGGTGGTGCTTTGATGCATATGTGCATGCAGTCTATAGCACCCACTACCTCAGGGTGTTCTGCTATTTAGTGGAACAGTTGCATATTGTTGGCCAATGCCTCACAGGTGTTGAGGAAATATACATGCTCACTGACATGTGCTGACATGGCATCCAGGAGCTGGTGGAGTACCCTCGATGCTGATGCCTGTGAAATCCCCATCATATCCCCAGTTGGCCTTTGGAAGGTACCTGTAGTTAGTATTCTTAGGCCTACACATACCCTGGTATTCACTGGAATGGGTTCCCCTCTGTTAGTTCTGTGTGTGAGGCGTGGCTGGCACAGCTCAACTATTTGCTGTAGGAGGTCCCTGTCCACCCTATAGTGCTCCACTATCTCCATCTCAATTAGCCCTTGGTAGGTAACCCTGGGTCTGTACACTCTTCTCCGTCTACTCACTGTGGGCTGCTCGGCAGCATTCACGTCCTCACCACCCTCAGCCTCTTCCACAAGTTGTTGTATGATAGCTATTGCAGCCCCTAACATTTTGCTGTTGTGAGTGTTAAAAGTTCCCCACTTGTTTACACCGGTGGTGTAGAGTGTGGGAAAAACCAGAGGAGTAGGTGTTTGCATAGTTTATAGTAGTGTTCTGGGCTGGGCTGGTCTGCTGCCTGTGTAATTGGCTGGTTCTGATACATTTCATCTGCCAGCTATGCTAGTATTCCTTGATTACCTTCTTACTGCTGTTTTCCCTTCCCATTGCCTTCCTGTTTCAGCCCAGGGGGGCGCCGCTCAAACGGAGTGCTCAGTTGTGCACACTGCTGCTATTTCCTGGTTTAACCTCTTTTTTCTTCCTGTACAACCCGGTGTGCGGTGTGCACACCCACTTAGGCTTTGTAAAGACTGCTAGGCAGGTTTAGACACACACCCTAGCTAAGCTCTGCTAAGCTAGGAGCAGACCCGAGTCACAGGTATCCAATCCACTTACAGTATGCCTGGCACACCCCCCATGATGTCACCTACCTCCTAGGCTTGCACCAAGCTATTCCTACTCTTACACTGTTGGGACCTGACTCACATGCTCGGGTAAACTGGGATTCACTATCCTTCCCCTCATTTGCATAGGATTGTCTGCTAATGCATAGTTACACGTCTCACACTGAGCCTCCCCCCTTAGCAACCACTAATCACTGGCCAGCTTGCCATTGACTTGCAAGGCAGAGTACTGATTTTAGTTAGAATGCTTAATTTAGGTTCCTTTTGTTATTTTCCCCCGATCCTGTTTGCACGCCGCTGCCCTACGTTTAAACAGCCAAGATAGGAAAAAAAAAAATAAAAGTAGATTTTTTTTATTTTTTGTATTGTTTGCAATGCCATTGGCCTTATATTTGGCCACTGGCATGCTTACTACATGATATGCAGCCTTTATTTGGAGCTGTCATAGCTCCATTTTGGATTTTGCAGAAATGTACTCGGTTACTAACCGAGTACATTTCTGCTGATTGCACTAGTCCTGCACTGACGGTCGCAAGTTTCCTGGATCGCAAATTCACCTCATTTGCATGGACTTCTCCTGCAAATGGGGTGATTTGCATACAAGGGCTTCATCCGTGCAGGATTAGTACAGGAGCTCTCTTGCACGCCCCTGCAGGCTGTTCCTGGATCGCACAGCAGACGTATTGCCTGCTTGTACTCCTGCACTGATCTTGCATGCCGTGCAAGCTTTTATGAATCCAGGGGTTAATCTTTCTAATGAGTTTTATGCATAATCCACATTTGCTGTAAAATAAGTAAGATTGTTAGTGCTTCAGTTAAATAGGGCAAGAGTCAACATTTACAATTCCTGTTTTGCCTTTCTATTTTCTATACTTGGTTGTAATCTAGTGACTGGTATTAGTTAACTGATGTTTTCTTCTAGAAAATGTACTGTTACAGTGAGGTGCAATTCTAATATTCTTACTGCCAACACTATGGGATGCCTCCTTATTTTGTACTTTGCATAACCAAGTCATCATTGCCTACAGTCACTTACATATCCCCTTCAAACTTACCTCATATTCTACTTCTAACAGTTTTTATCAAAAAAAACAAACAAATTATGTAAGCAAGCTGTATGAACTAATTCATAATGTTTTGGTCAAAGTTCATTATCCCACACCTGCTTATCCTGTCTTTTTTTACAGGTAAGTAGTGTTTTTCCTGTCTAGGCAGGCAACAGATATGCCAGAACAAAAAGCTACCTTGCACCCCTTTATACATTTTGGATTATATGAATCCTTTTAAAATGGAATTCATTTTGTTTGCCTACAGCAAAAACAATACGAACGTCTCCAAGTAAGATACTCTGTGTAAAAGCTTCTTGTTTCTACTCTGCGAGACCCACCCACAATGTCATTTTTCTTCCATAGTTTCAAAAGTAAAACCTTTACTTTATCAGCTCTGAGCCCTTTCTTATTTGCAATGGTGATGGACAGGTTGACAGACGAGATCAGACAGGAGTCCTCGTGGACTATGATGTTTGCAGATGACATTGTGATCTGTAGTGAGAGTAGGGAACAGGTGGAGGAGTCCCTGGAGAGGTGGAGATATGCTCTAGAGAGAAGAGGAATGAAGGTCAGCAGGACTAAGACAGAATATATGTGTGTGAATGAGAGGAAGGATAGAGGAATGGTGAGGATGCAGAGAGTAGAGGTGGCGAAGGTGAATGAGTTAAGTACTTGGGATCAACAGTTCAGAGTAATGGTGAATGTGGAAGAGAGGTGAAGAAGAGAGTACAGGCAGGATGGAGTGGGTGGAGAAGAGTTTCAGGAGTAATTTGTGACAGACGAGTACCAGTAAGAGTGAAAGGGAAGGTCTACAAGAGGTTAGTGAGACCAGCTATGTTATATGGGTTGGAGACAGTGGCATTGACAAAAAGTTGAGTCAGAGCTTGACGTGGCAGAGTTGAAGATGTTAAGATTTGCACTGGGTGTGACGAGGATGGACAGGATTAGGAATAAGTATATTAGAGGGTCCGCCCAGGTTGGAAGGTTTGGAGACAAAGCCAGAGAGGCAAGATTACGTTGGTTTGGACATGTGCTGAGGAGGGATGCAGAATATATTGGGAAAAAGATGCTAAGGATGAAGCTGCCAGGTAACAGGAAAAGAGGAAGGCCTAAGATAAGGTTTATGGATGTGGTGAGAGAGGATATGCAGGTGGTTGGTGTGACAGAGCAAGATGCGGAGGACAGGAAGAAATGGAAACAGTTGATCTGCTGTGGCGACCCCTAACGGGAGCAGCCAAAAGAAGAAGAAGAAGAAGAGTTTCAAAAGTAAAACCCATACATAATACATGCTTGGTTACCAGAAACCACAGGTAACCATGTTTTTTGTCTGCACTCCCTCACACATTTAACCAAAACCTACAGATCAGCTGGTCTTTTCAGTTAATACCAACAGAGAGCTTAGCCACTGCATGTGGGCATAAAATGTGCTTCTTTATTGAAAGCAATGACTCTTCTGGCCAGGTCATGACAATAACTTTATCCCCAATTCATAATTTCACTCACACAGCTGCTCTGTTAGATGTGGTATGATAATTACTGTCAAGAACCAAGTGTAAGGGGAAAAAAAAAACAACTCCAACCAACGACTAATAACCTAAAAAAGGTGTTATTTGGATAACAAAGTGCATGGACCACAGTGTAATAATCCTTTATTCCAAACACATCTGTATTTGGAATAAAGGATTATTACACCGTGGTCTGTGGACTTTGTTTTCCAAACACCACCTTTTTTTAGGTAATTACTGTCAACATACCTCTCAACTATCCAGATTGTTGTCAACTGTCCATAGTTTCCCCTCATATATTTTTCTGTTCCTCATAAAATTTGTGGTTTTCAGGCAAATCCATGAAGACTGAAGTCACTAAATAATAACACACATTTGAGTTTCAGACTTTATATCCTTCAAAATGTATATGCTAACACAAAACTTGTTATTCTAGCAACTAAGTTTATATGAGCAATATTTACATTTTGTCCCTGTTTCGGGCTTGTGTCTCCCCTTTATTTTAGGCTTTCTCCATATTTTTTACACTAAGAGGTTGAGAGGTGTGACAGTCAATGTACAAAAGTATCAACACACAATACACTGTTTCCTGCATGTTGAAAACACACAATATTTGAAACTTCACTGACAGCAAAATGGAAAAAAAACAAAAAAAAAAAAAACAAAACACTAAATTACTGATATACTTTGTCTGCACAGGGGTACAGGGAAAGTGTTTACTCATGTGTACTTGACTAAACCATCACATTATACCTACACCTGCCCCTAAACCTTGTCCTGCATAATACATTGCTAACAACCCTTTCCACACAGTAGAACTAAACAAATCAAGCACAAACCTTCTCACACACCATCACAAATACACAGAAAATCTATCCCACTCTCCCCCCTTACTGTAACCCATAGTCTAGAGGATACTATGCAGCACAGTCAATTTCCAGTTCTTAGTTGTGTTTGAGGTGGAAACACCCAGCATACTTTTGAGGCTGATGGATGTAACCCCACAGAGACATACGTAGAACATACAAAATCCATGAACACATTGATCAGAGGTTAGGATCAAACTTTGTAACTTGCACATGAGAGGCAAAGACCTTAACTATTAATGCAGCTTTGTGTTGCTATGCAGCAATACAGCAAACATTACCTTAGTTATAATTCTAAGCTTTGGAAAGGTATTACTGACTAACTTGGCAGGAAAAGAAAAAAAATCTACTTCACTAAACTGCCTTGATGGTAAGTCACTATTAAATTTAATAAATTATTTCAGAACTTATTTTTCTAAGATAGTTAGTCCTCTCAGTAAAATACCTCTATTATCTACAAAATAAAGGTGGTACTAACTAGGTAAGTTCTTCCTTTAAACTATAGTTGGTTGTAACAACCTCTATAAAACATTTTTTATATAAATGGTCCCTGGATAAACCTATGGGCAATCATACCCCTCTCTTTCTTAAACATCTTATTCTATACCTTTTCTCCTGTGCTACTTTCTTATAAACAGAGTCTCTGAGAAGGCTTCCATCTCACAGAAAATGAGCAAGATAATTCCTGTTCTTAAGTGCAGGTGACCCCTTCTAGGCCAGGAAACGTCAATCCTATTAGTATTGTAAGTCTTCTTCCCAGGGTACTTGTAGAACAGTGATTGTTTGAACCTTAATACTACTATAGTTTAAGGAAGCACATGGGGGGGGGGGGGACTAAGCAAGTTTAGTTATGTGTAAGTCTTACATGTCCATGCAGATGGATCCATACTGGGTGTGCAATAAACCACTGGTAACTTTCATTTACTGACTCCACTCGTCATTCAACATGGTGTCAAAAGTGGGATGCTAACTAAACATCGTGCGAGTATAACGAGAGACTGAATTGTAAAAGTTAAACGGATATCTATATATTTATACTTACGGCATGGCAGATGGATTTCACAGACCTGAACTGCTGGTGTTTGATGGCAATGTGGTGGACAACTAACACATGGTTGCACAAGAATATATATTTCATAGTGGCTGCCCATTCAGATAAAGACGCACACATATGAGCATATATACTTCTCAACTTGGCAGGCTCAGAGGCTATCGAGCGAGAATTTATTTGTATACACACCTGCTGTTTATGCAGGAGAGGGAGAAAACCACTGTGTCATTCCCCAAGCTGAAACCCATGAAGATCTGGAATGCTTAAAGCATAAATTCTGAGAAATGTGTAACTCCCAGATGAACATAATGATGGAGAGACACCACCTGCCATTGTTAATTGTTGTAACTGTCAGGGGAGTTATGGACTTAAATGAGAAAAATGCTTAGCCTATGGCCAACAGTGTCACAAATGCAAAAAGTGGAATCATTTCAAAAAGGTCTGCAAATCGACACAGACTCATAATAAATTTCATCCAATGAAGACAGTGGATCAAACTGAGATTGTAGCAGACACTATCGATGGTGATGAAACCTTTTATATTTATGATGTTTGTGTGGTTGGCAAAACAGTCAACATAGTGGATTCCCACTTGTAAGCAAAGAGGGAAATATTTTGCACTGTACAAATTAATGGGAAACCAGCAGAGCTTAAAGTAGACACTGGATCAAAAAGTAATGACATGTCAGCAAAAGCTTATGCAAACGTAAAAGCTGGAGAGCGTCTTGACTCAACAAGGAGCGTAAAGCTAGTTGCTTATTGTGGTGAAGAAATTCAGATAGATGGTGCTCTGCCATTATGTAGGTAACAGTTATGATTTACAGTTCTGTGTAGTTAGAAGTGATGTACAGTCATTACTAGGCCTAGAAGACAGCCTAAGAATGGGACTGATTTTGCTCAATAAAGAAGTTCACCATCTAAGTACAAATGAAAATTATAGTTTTTCACAACAAATCTTTAAAGAATATGCCAACATTTTCAAAGATGAAATTAGTTAGCTCCCTACTACATATTCCATGAAGCTGAATTACAAAATAAACCCAGTTGTCAGACCTGCATGTAAGAGCCTGGTAGCAATGCAAAGTAAAGTAAAAGCAGACTCAGACAGAATGGTGCATTTAGGTGTTCTTACTACTGTCCTGTGGCAGAGTCTACTGAATTGGTTTCATCCACGGTAGCAGCCCAGAAGAAAAGCTCGGATGACACTTGGATATTTATTGATCCTAGTGACTTAAATAAGGCCCTTAAATGTCCTCATCATCCAATGTGCACAGTCAAGGAGGTAGCAGCAGTAATGCCAAATGTGACTGTTTTCTCAGTTTTAGATGCCAAGAACCCCTTTTGACAAATCTCGCTGGATCAAAGACCTTATTTATTAACAACATTCAGCATACCATTTAGGAGATTCATGTTTTGAGAATGCTATTCCACTAGTGAGGTACTCCAACATGCCATGGAACAGATATTTGCTGGATATCCTTGTGCCATTATTATGGATGACATTATTGTTGGAGGCAATGGCGAAAAGGAACATAACAGAAATCTCAGGAAAGTTCCAGATCATGCATGTGAGGTTAACCTCAAGCTAAATTTTTTAAAATGTACATTCAAACTGAAGGAAGTCAAGTGCATTGGCCACATGTTCACAGGCTCAGGGCTACAGCCAGATCCTTCAAAGATAACAGCAATCAGTGAAATGCCAGTTCTAGAGGATGTTACATCTTTACAGCATTTCTGGACATGATTAATTTGGGAAAATACATCCCAAACCTTAGTGAGCTTTCTGCACCTCTGCATGAGTTAACACGTAAAGATATAAAATGGTCTTGCTCTGAACAGCACCAAAACGCATTTGACACTTTAAAAAAGAGAATTGCCAGTCCAGCTACAGTGAGATGCTGTGATGTCCATAAGCCTGTGACACTCACCTGTAATGCTCTCATTATGGCCTTGGTGCAGCATATCTTCATGGGGGCATTCCAGTTGCACATGCATCCTGTACCCTGACTCAAACAGAGATGCACTATGCACAAATAGAAAAAGAACTTCTTGCTGTTGTGTCTGTATGCTCCAGATTCAATGACTATATATGCGGAAGGACAATGCAAATGGAGACAGATCATCAGCCACTAGTAACGATTTTGAACAAGCCTTTACATACAGCCCCAGGAAAACTGCAACTCATGATGTTAAATCTACAAAAATTCAGCTTTACTATTGCCTACACAAAAGGTAATCACATGTATCTTGCTGAGGCCTTGTCAAGTGTACCCAGAAAGGAGGCAGAACAACACAAAAATGAGATAGATGATTTTGACGTCATGGAAGTCAAGCACATTTCATCATCTTAGCTTGATGAGTTAAGAAATCATACTGCTATAGACCCAATTCTTCAAAAAATGAGTAATATTATCAACCGAGGCTGGCCAACATGTCAAACTAATCTGCCACTTGACATTCAGCAGTATTTACCACTCAGGGATGGCGGAAGATGGCACCATTATGAAAGGCCCAAAAGTAGTAGTTCCTAAATCATTGCAAAAGGACTATATACAAATTCTGCACAGTGGCCACACAGGCACTGAATTAACTAAATGTAGGGCAAGAGGCATTGTGTTCTGACCCTCAATGTCTAAAGATATTGAAAGAGACATTTTCATGTTCAGTTTGCAACAGTAACAAACCACATCAACAAAAAGAACCTCTTCACCTACACCCAATCCTTGATTTACCACGGCCAACAGTAGCCACAGATATTTTTGAATGGAATGGTCAACATTACCTGGTACTAGTTGATTCGTACTCCGGATGATTTGATGACTTCCTCCATGATTCGACATCTAGCATAGTTATTACAAAGCCAAAGAGATACTTTTCAGTCCATGGAAGCCCACATAAAGTCATCTGAGATAATGGGACACAATTCACTAGTCAATGGTTTAAAGAATTTGCTGCATCTAGGGATTTTATTCATGTAACAAGCAGTCCAGAATACCCACAAGCCAATGGCTTGGCTGAAAATGCAGTCTGCAATACAAAGCATTTAATAGAAAAGTCCAAAAGAGTTGGAACTAATGTATTTCTCAATTTACTAAATCTTCAAAACATTCCTCAAAATCAGACACTTGGTACACCAGCTCAAAGACTGATATCAAGACAAACACGAACAACCCTTCCAATTAGCAAACAGCTGTTAGTGCCAACCTCAAAAACCAATAAGATAGTCAAAGCTGAATTATCAAAAAAGCATCACACACAGAAATTATTCTATGACAAAAACAGTAGACCTCTTCGACCATTGTTGTAAGGTGAAGTTAGAATCCAGACTTCAGAAGGTCATGATCATGTAGGAATTGTAAGGGACATTTGTGCTGAAACAAGGTCCTACACATTCAGTCAGAAGCAGTAGACTATTTTGCCTGTCCCAGTGTCAAAGCCGAAAGTGTGTGTACTTGTTATTCCCATTCCTTGACTGAATTGCCAACTAATCAGCTCCAAGAGGACAGACCACCTTTTTCAAATGCTTCTGAAATACAAAGTAATGTTTCAGTACTGAATAAACCTCTAAAGACAGTTTTGTTTTCTAATTCCAATCAAAATCTGCATGTGACACGGGCAGGTAGATATGCAAACCCAGTTCTAAATATATATATATATATATATATATATATATATATATATATATATATATATATATATATATATGTGTGTGTGTGTGTGTGTGTGTGTGTGTATATATATATATATATATATATATATATATATATGTGTGTGTGTATGTACATATATATATATATATATATATATATATATATATATATATATACACACACACACACACACACACACACACACACACACAGTGAATTGGACTTGAAATCAGAATCAGACAGGCCACGTTGAACTGTTAATATGATGTTTAATTCTGGAATGTGTTTAAAAAAGTTATTAAAGTAGATTTGTTCATGTATTTGAAATAAGGAACAAAGTTAAAGAAGGAGGATGCACAACAGTGATTGTCTGTACCTTGACAACTACTGCAGTTTAAGGAAGCACATGGTGGGGGGGGCAGTATTAAGCAAGTTTAGTTATGTGTATGTCTTACATGTGCATGCAGATGCATCCACACTGGGTGTGCAATAAACTGCTGATAACTTACATTTACTGGCTCCATTCGTCATTCGCCAGTACTCAGGAAAATAATTTGTTCACCATTAAATTACTGTACATACATCTACTTAGAATACAACCCATTATGTCTTAGCAACCATGGACTCAGAAATATCCTCAGAGGTATAACACTCTCTCAAATATCCTCAGAAGCTGTTATTTCAAAGCTCACACACCTAACTGCAAGACTGCTAAATAACCGCCTTTACATTGGAGCCATGTTTGCAAACTAGCTGAAAGCATTGAAATTATAACTATTCCACTAATTATCTGTTGACTGGAGTAAGACGATTTTGGGCTCTCTTTGTTGTCTTGGATCTTTGGCCACCTGTCTGACTATAATGATTTGGATCTTGGCAAAACAGATGCTCTGACTGCTTACTCTGTACTTTCAGGTACCCTGCAATGCTCACTACAAGGCCCTGTTAAAGTACCTATTTACCAGCTATATAAGGTTCTTTACTTGAACTGGGACATTATTCAGTATTTAAATAACTTGATTCTTCATTGTAATGCTTATGACATTCCCTCTTCAAGTCTCTTTCAGGCACTACAAAATGGGTTTAACACTCTCTCACTTAAACCATTGTTGAACATTACCACGTCTTAGACAGTAAGCTATAACTAAAAATTAAGAAAACGAATATTATGCCTTCTGGAAACTATCCCTTGCTGAAGAAAGACTACCCCTCCTCCAAATGTTTTTTTTTTTTTTTTTAGCTGTGAGATTGCCTACAGGTTTTGCCCTGATGTAAACACTTTGAAGTACACTGAACAAAAGACATTTTCAAACACATGGATATGAAACCAAAAAAAAAATAAAAATCTGATACCAGTACTCAAACCAAAATTTGTCTAAACTGCCCTACTTAAGTTGTTTCATGGAATTTTAGTTTAAGACAGTCATTTAAATAATGTCCTTGACCAGTTTCAAAAGGCATACACTGTGGGCCCGATTTGTAAGTGATACCAGACTGGATGCTCGTTATTAACATGGGCTTAAATCCAGGCTAATGTATTCTCAAATATTCTCCTCTTCCAAGGTAATAAATGAACAACAGTGCCCTGATTTTGCTTCCATGCACGAATAAATAGCTCTCACATCATTCAAAGCTTTTAAATTTATGCTCCAAAGTGTAGATCTGAATTTGGTGATACGGACCTGAGGCATTTACTGCCAACTAACTGTAATTGCTTGTCTCCCTTTATCTGTGGCATTTATCAGCTTCTTGCTTTCAACACTAAAACCCATTGCTTCCAGATGATATCTGTACTCCTTGTGGTGTGAATAAATCAGGATCCACCATACTTGCCATGTCTAATACAACATCCTTACATTTGTGTGTAAAAGCAAGTGCACATTCTCAGCTTATGGATACCTCCACTGTATTCCTTTATTGCCTCTCTCAATGCCCTATTGGTGTTGCTCCTTTCTAAGTAATAGTTATTTAATATTTTTATTATTATTATTATTGTGATTGTTTTTGGAAGCTGCAGTGGTACAGCGGTAGCATTGTTGCCTCACAGCAAGAGTTCTCCTGTTCGATTCTCGGCTGGAGTGCCTTCTGTGTGAAGTCTGCATGTCCTCCCTGCAGTCGAGTGGCCTCTGAAAGACATGTGTGAATGGGCGTGCCTTTGCTGAAGGTTGGGCATCGGGCTGGCAACTCTGCACCATATAAATCTACTGCCAATCATTAGCAGACCGAAGTTCCACTGTGGCGACCCCCTAACCTGGAAAAGACAAACATTAATATTGTGATTGTTTCTTCTTTTTCCCTTTTAATAATGTTAGTTATTAGTGAAGCTTTTGACTCTGGATTTGACTCACAATAGGTAACACGTTAAGAAAGAATTTCCATGGTAAATTGTCTGCAAAAACCATGCAGAGTACTGTATTTTTTATAATCTGTGTGTTTCTAAATACAGATTCCCTCAACACCCCCTCCAAAAGTATGAATAACGCAGTTGCTGTTCAGTGGATATCATGTACCTCACAACTTCTTTGCTCAAGAATCAGGGACAAAGCCAAAAATAATGGGAGGGCAAATGTTCAAAGTCAGGGATGATTTTTCAAAAATTACTCTAATTCACCTAAAAAGTTAATGGAACACGATGTATATCAGCATTCATTTTTGGAACACTAGAGTTTTAAACTTTAGTACCTGCCATTACAGAGTGACTATAGTACTCAATCATTTCACCAAATAGATCAAAGTCATTTACAAAGGACAGGGAAAAATGTGAGGCAAATTCATGAACAATGGACTCGTATGCAGCATTTATCAAGATAAAATATGTTTATGAGTTCTTTACTCAGCAGTCACTGCTTTTTGTAAAAAGACGTGTAGGACACAGCATAAATTTCATTGTGATGGGTCTAAAAATAACCTGAAGCATATTCAGTTGATTTATTTACCATATAACACATGGTGGGCTTAAGGCTTTGCTGGTGAAATCCAAGAATTCAATCATTGCTTTATAGGACACCCTTTGAAAACAGATCAGAAATGAAGTCTTGTGTATAAATGCATTGTAGTTTTAGACAGCGAATCAAACAGATGTTAGTACAGCCTTCAAATGAAATACATTGTTGTGGTTGCCTTTGGCAAGAACTCTTTTAAAGATTAATAACCCTGTGAAAGTATGAATGAGTGACCACTTCTGAAATTCATTTACTCCTCAGTACAAGGCTTTTCAAAAATGTATGACCTTCAGTACAGCAACGACGCTTCAAGTTATAAGCTCATAAACCCTTTGGCTTGTGGAAGTGAAAAGCATTTGTTCTTAGAATAAGACTATGGTTTCGTTATTTTACTAACAGATTATAAACCCTTTGTCATTTTTTCCATAGCTTTTGTTTTGAAAATGTGGCACTGTTTCCAGACAGGTTAATGAAAGGAAGGGCATTATTGTTTTCACAGTATCCTTATCACATCGCTGAAGGAGATTTCTCCTCTGCATCTCTCTTCACACCAGCATGCACATATCGAACACCATTCACATTACATTTCAATATTGCAGGCTTTCTGCTCTGTCCTACTCATGGAGCAGAAACCTCACAACATTGAAGTATAAAGTATCTTGAGTGGTCAAATCAACTGCAGTACCCCCTTTAGTGAAATAAATCTACTGAATATCCTACATGCAAGTGAAGATCAGCGTATTCATTTATTATTTATTTGTTTACTGGTTGGTAGACTGGTCCATTGACATTTTTCAGTCATGACCTGGGCTGTATTTACTTGTTAGTCAAGTGCCTGATCGGGTCTACTTTATTTACGTGAAAGCGTAAAACCGCAAATACATATGGATCGAACCATATGCATCAAAAGTGCAAGACATCTAAAACTGTAAACGGAAATCTCAGTAGGTGGAGATTTCCATTTACTTCAATGTAGTGTGATCTCGGAGTTGGTATATTTAAGTAGCAGGGGGTGTGGGGGGTGCAGGGCGGCTTGCCCCCCTGCCTACATCTTTTTTTTTTTCTGTGTATTTTTTTTCTTTATTAACTTTTGAATGTTTAAGAGTTCGATACATATGTGTCGATCTTTATGCGTTTGAACTTTTGAACGTTCGAGTTAATAAAGTAGACTTGCCTGATCAGGTGCCACTGTATTTTATTTTCAGCCTTGACCCAGACTCATGGCTAGCCTTATGCATAGGCCAGCTAGGTGGCCATTAGGGCACTGCCCTTATAGGAAAGGTTATCTGCATTTACTGTATATGGTTATCTTTTTAAATCAAGAAACATGTCATTTCTTTTTCTAATAAATAAATAAATAAATATATACATACATACATACATACATACATACATACATGCATGCGCACATACATACATACATACACACATAAATGAATGAATAAATGTAGAAACAATCTGAGGCATCCCTGTTAAAAGAAAACATGCCTGTGGCTCATCAGGCACATTGGGGGAGGGGGGGGAGTCCAGTTGATCTCACTATTCAAGACACTTCAATTCAACATTTGCTCCATGCGTGAGAGCAGAAAGCCTGTAACATTCAAATGTAAAGTGAATGGTGTTAATGTGGGTAGAGAAGTGAACAATAAATTTCCATCAACGATTTGATATTTTTTTTTTTTTTAAAGATGCTGGCAGTGATAAATCAGCTATTTTGGACAGCTCACAAATGAAAGAGCAAACATAATGAGGCATGGGGCATGGAAACAAAGGCCCAAGACTGGAGAGAAATTTTAAACTTTATTTAAAAAGTTAGTAGAACAACAGGTTTTACTCATCAACACACAAATTTTCTGAACAATAATAAGCACAGAATGCTAATGTCTGGTGCATTATTGACTGTAATCCCCACTGATTTACCACAAAATCAAAACATTTATGTTAAACATGGCAAAAATACCCAGAAAAAAACAGGGAACCTTAAGAAATATGATGAGTGGCTTTGACTGATTGTCGGCTGTTTTCTCATTATTTTGGGTTTGTAGGACTACTGTGATTTGTGTGACGTCATTTGGAATACTTGTGTGGCAAATATTTGGAGTAAAGGTGAAATATATTATATGACCATCCACGTTTATCACAATCAGATGTCTGAATTGTAAACAGAAGTAGCTATAACTGATTGGTGGGTGTAGTGTGGATGAAAGCAACTGACTCTCTTGCCATCTGCTGAAATTAAACAGTCAGTATTTGGCTTTGCAGGGCAAGTATGCAATTGTATGTAGTAAAATTGACTACTTATCTTGGCTGAGGTTGTTTGTGAAGGAAAATTACTGGCTGTCTGCCCTTGTTTGGTCATTATTTTGGCTTTGCAAGAATAATGTGAATTGTGTGAATCAACCTGGAATACTGTAATGTGCAGTAACTGTTTCTCGGGGAGCAAAAGTAAAATACATTAGGTGGCCATTCTCTTTTAAGACAATCAGACATCTGGATTGTGCACAGAAATTGCTATAACTGCTTGGTGGGGTTTTATGGAAGAAAGTGACTGGCCATCTTGTCATTTGCTCACTTTAAACAGCCATCTCTCACTCTCTCTCTCTATAAAAGAAGGCATAATAAAATGCATTACAAAATATTCAGAACTTTTGAGCTTCTAAAGTGGCTATAACTGTTTGGTGGGGGGTTGTCTGGAGGAAAGCAACTGACTCTCTTGTTATTTGCTAAGTTAAAACAGAGATCTCTCTGTCTCTCTCTCTCTCTCTCTCTCTCTCACACACACGCAACCCCCCCCCAAAAAAAACAAAAAACAACAAAAAAATAAAAAAATAAAATGTATTTGGGCCTGGCAGTCCTCCATACCCTAGGGCTGTATAAATGCATTCTGACACAAGCTTAGTAGTTACCTCTTTTATGAGTAATGCCTAGTCTAAAGCCAGCACTGTGGGTCACTGTGGACAATGCCATTATTTTTTTTTTTATTTTCCTTCCAAAACTCAGAGGTGTGGATATCTTGTGTCGGGCTGGGAATAGCACAGACATCATTTCTGTAATCATCCTCACAAATTTCAGAGGTGGGCAAAGGAGGGTCTCTATAGCTTGTATTGAAACAGTGCACTGTCTATGTGGGCATACAGAAACAAATAGGAAACATGACTTTGATCATTGTTTTTACTTTCCTCACAATCAGATCAGATGCACATACAAGTTGGTGTCTTCTGCGGGAGAGTAAGGAAGCATGATGTTTACATATATGTGATATTAACAGGTTGAAACATGTTATGCTTTTTGTGTTTTTTTTTTTTTTTTTAGTTTCTTCCCAGTCTAACATCAGAGGATTACATAGATAGTGGCAGTCCATTTAGGGGCACAGCTGATGATGCATGCTGTATACTCTTACGACAGCTGGAACTTGAAATATATGACTGTAGCGTTGTGTCTTCATTTTCACCCTGATCTAACAGGAGAGGGATTTACATAGAAAGTGGCTATATCTTTGTTTTGATGGAGGAGGGTATGAGTGCAGGTATTGTTTCTATGTATGATTTACATATCCTTGAAGCATTTGCCTTTCTCAGTTTATTTTGAGCTGCTATTTTTGTCAGCTTTGGGCATTAAGTCTCGAATATAACATTTCTTCCTTGAAATAAAAACTTTCTTGTGATTTTTCTTCAGGCCATCACTGGATGAAAATGTTGTTTAAAAAAACTCTGAAATGCACCTTAGAGTATCTAGAACTTCTATGACTTGATGCAGTATTTTCTCCACAGTTATCAGAGTATAGTCTTGCCTAGTCAGGGTGACTGAATATGGGGAAAAAAACTTAAGAGAGGACAAACTGTACAAAAGGAAAAAATCTGGATGGTATAAGTAGGTCAGGGTGGGGTGGGGGGGATCAGGTGATATGCACAGGGGTACAGTGGGAAATGGGCAATGAGAGACAACTTAGACCCTTTCTTCTAGGGCACCAGAGTAAGGCTATCTCTGTCAAGACCATTAAATTACAAAATGCTGTTACACATGCATACAAGCTGCAAAAACTCATTCAGGGACTGAACCACCAGTCAGTCTTTAATGATATGCATATAATAATATATGATTTGAGGGAAGGTTCTGAGGAAATAAAGAACATCAGAGAAAAGGTTGCAGAGCAAAAAAAATAGGGTTAGATGTGAGCTGGTCTGGCAGTGGATTCACGCTTAACATATATGGGCTAAACAATACGAAAATCCTTACTGAAGTACAGTTAACTACGCACCCTGAGACCTGCTTTGTCAATAGATGGTGACATTCTAGCACATTCTAACACTGAAAGAGAATAAGACACGTTATACATATGGACAATACACTGTGGAAAGAAAGCCACCGATATAACAGTAAGGAGGCTATAAAAATGCCAGTGTCATTGTGAACAATCTCATTTTCCCTCACTGGTGCATGCTAATGAAGGAAGGGGTTTTGCAGTTTGACAAACATTGGTTAGGTAGGGGTGGGCAGGAGAAGCACAGTATAACATTAAGGAACTGAGGTTCTATTTAATCTCATTCTGACTACAGGACCCTTGTTAGCATTTTGTTACGTATTTTTCAGATCAACAAAAGTTAACGTAGCAGTCTTGACAAGTGGGCAATTATTACCCAAAACGGGTAAAGAATTCATATGGTCAGTATCACTTCTTGTCATTTAAAAATTAGACATGTCTTAAGTTGTTATGAAGCAAAACTCAAAACATTATTCCACAGGAGTGACTTCATTTTGTCAACATCTGTTTCGCCAAGTACCAAGCTTCATGATTTCATGAAATGTTTTACCGCTGATATGCCACATGCACTTAGTTAAATCTTCGTCAGTAGACATTCCCCAGCTAAAACTGTCATCTTTGGAAGAGGGGAAAAATATCTTCTGCTCTGTCGTTTGTGTTGCCTACATTTTCCCAGACCACACCCATTTTATGATGTAATTGGGCATGTCTGCTCATCCCTGCACAGTGTCTTTTGTTTTCCCTAGTCTCCGTCAGACACAATCACATCACACTCAAGTGATGCTTGAGCAAAAATGTACGTTTTGAAGGGCACCTTCGTAAATTCTTGTATAATCAAGTTTGTAAAGACATTTCCACTTTACTTGATCGGTTTTGAATGTTCTCTATAATCTGGGAAAATAACTGTTATGTGCAACCTTGTCTTTTAATTATGACTGGGGTCCTAGTTCTCTTTATGCTCTTGTTGATCTCTTAATTTCATTGATTATGTTTGAAGCCCCACTGACTGCTAATACTGTTGAGGCTTCTTGATTTAGTTAATATCTTGCTACGGCCATCTGACTTTTTTTTTTTGTTGTTGCTTTAGCGAGTCTCCTTAATCAGTTTTACATGGTCTCTGACACTCTGTTAATCTGGTTGTGGTTCACAGTTTCAGTTCATTCTGCTAAATGTCTGACTTTATTAATCCTGGTTGACTCCCTCTCCAATAATCCTGTTGGAGGAACTACACTGATTTTGTTAAATCTGGTTCCCAAATCTGACATTTCTCAAGGAGGTGCGTCTGACTTTTTTACTCCTGCTGCACCTATGCTGATTCTGTTAATTCTTGGGTGGCTCCATGACTTTCCAATTCTGCAGAGGTTCCCCAAAATTGTAAAGCTGAGTCTGCTATCCTTTAACATACCAGAACTCACTAATGTGAAACAATGCTTTAATATTTATCCTCGGAAACAACTGCAATGTATTTAGTCTGTTGAATGCTTGTAACTAACTTGCTACTGCTTTTTTTCTGTATGAATAAGTAAATACGTGCTTTTTGCTGACGCTTTCATAAAGGAAATGACGGAGCTTAACAAATTATGATTTTTGATTGTTTTGATGTGCATTAAAGTGAAGGAAATGAATGCATACTGTAAGCAGGCAAGCTTATTTCATCTTGCTTTTACTACTTTTACAGACGTCATATTTTAAGGGTAGGTAATGCACAGCATACTAGTCTGTTGACTCTTCTTTTGGGTAAGGCTAGTATTTTTATTAATGTACTGAAATTATAATTTAGTATCATGATCAGTATTATGTGCATGGTAACTCTGCTTGCTGACATTTAGTTGGGGACTATACAGAGAATATTAAGGACTAGATTATGAAAACATACTTATGTCATACATAAATGACTACATGAATGGTTGTTGTTTGTGTTGGCTGGTCCAACAGAAAAACAAGAAAACAAAGTGTGCAACATGCAAAGCTGATCATAATATTTTAAAAAGACTATAGTCAGGGTTTACTCAGATGAAACATATAGCCGGCCTTAGGCATAGGCCAACTAGGCGGCTGCCTACGGCACCTCTGTAGTAGGGGCGCTTTTCCAGTATTTATTTGGTGTAGGTAGACTAGGATAGGGTCACTGGGTGGTGTGGTGGGGGGCACTGTGGATCCCTTTTGCCTAGGGCACCAGTTGACCTAAGGCCGCTCCTGAGTGAGAATAATGGTTCAGTGACTGTGTCTTCTGTATTGCTGGCTATCTTATTGTGGCACAGATGTTTATTACAACAATGCAACCATATATTAGTCTGTGGGTTTGCTATTTGACAAGCAACTGTATCTGTGGATGAGTGACATACAGTATGTACTGTGTAAATGGAAGAAGAAGGTCAACTGAGATAGGAAAGATAGAGGGACAGTGATGGAGAGTGCATAAATGATAGGGTGGTTGCTTAACCAGGACAAGGTGATTGTGGATGGGGTATTGGAAAAGACATAGGAAGGTGGAAGCGAGAGAGGCACTTGCCCTGTGAACAAGCAGCTATGTGGTGCTTCAGTCTAGGCAGAGAGTAGATCCTGACCTCCCTGTGAGGAATAGCTCCAGTATCAGCAAAGTATTTAAGAATGCATTCATACCTGCAGCATTGATCATACTGTTTACTAATTTACTTCAACAGTACGAGTTGTATGTGCTGCCTTTTCTCATTCATGCCTATTGCATTGTATAATTTAGATATTGTACTGAATTTGTCAGGTTCAGCACTCTTAGTTAAGCAGTTTAAATCTGAGTAATTGATTTTAACTGAACACATAAGACATAAGTTCATTTGAAAAAGATTTTCTCACATTTAATAGTTCGACTATGAAATCCAGACAATTGCTGTCAACCTTGTTGGCAGTCAGGAAAGTAGCATCTTATTAAGTGATGGCCAGCAGGAGACAGTGAGTGAGATGACATTTAGTGTTTCTTATGAACTATAAGGATCACCTTGAAACAGTTTACTAAAGCTTCTTGGTATAGTTTTGGGTTTCTTCTGAAACTGTAGTCTTTTCTTTGCTCCTTAATTCCTGTCTGGGGGCACTAAAAGGGGACATTGCCAAGGGTGCTAGATAACCTTGCCATAGCTCTGAGTGTCGGTGTGGGGGTTACTGTATATTCTGGTAACATAGTTCCCACTGGGTCTCCCCAGGTTTGAAACTTGCTGAGGGGCCTCCCAAAATATTAACACCAACCCTGCTTAAAGAGCAACACCCTGCAAATGTAATGTTTTTCTTATCACAAAAAAAAAATAATTCCCTTTAAGCAAGCTCAAAAGTCAATATTGGCATCCATGTTGAGATCACATAATATTAGGTTAGGATCGGTGACCCAATCATAATTCTCTATATTGCATGGAGCTTTATCTTCTCCGTATGCTACTAGCTACAGTAAAAAAAAAATGCTAAGTGTTTTGTTGGCTTTCAAAGTTGTAAAGCACTTAGCGAGCCATATCAGAAAGGCAGTGTAACTCAGTCCTTTATGATTATGTTCATCTTCCATTCCTCTCAATTGCCCAGATTTTTCCTCAAATGTTTGATCTGATTCTCATAATGTCTGTGGTTTTCAGACAAATTATTGAGGACTGAAGACACTAAATAATGACATACATTTAGGTTTCAGACTTCATATCCTTAAGAAAATGCAGGCAAACACACATCCTGCTATTCTAGTAATTTTCTATGTATAACAGGAAGTCAGGACACTTCACCAATGGACAGCAGGCAGAAACAAATCGTTTACTCTACTGCTGTCATTTACTGATCAGTATTGACAGATTTTACTACCTAGCTCGACACTCGACCTTTAACAACTTAAACATTAACATTTGTTAATGTCAGGTCTTGCATCACTCTAGCTCTTAGCTAATTTGTCCTTTTCCGAATACTGGAACATAATCACTGTGCTGCATGTGCTATAAGATTATCTTCCTAGGGATGTGCTTAGCAAGTTTATATTTCTAGATTTTGAAGCATAATCCGAATGACTAGACTGTTACAGAAGCCTAAAAGACATCTGATTACTCTTGCATAAATGGCATGTATACAAACTTTTGCTGTTGAAATATTTTCATTTTTCATCTAAGACATTTAAAGCCTAATAAAACTCAAAGGATCCTTATAGAACTTGTGTATAGTAGTAATATAAGACATTTAATTAAAGCAGAATGCTTCTAATCCTACATTTATGAACATGCTACACCTGACCACTGAAAACAGTAAAACATGCAGTGAAATTCAGAAACATTTTTACGGGAACAAAATCTTTCAAAGCATAGCACAGAGAAATATCTCTGGCTCCTCTAAGTTTAAATAGCAATCTCTGCATTTTAGAAATAAAAGGTATTTTATACTAAGGTTGTCTAAGGGAAAGCAACATCTTTCTCTGAAAAATAACTTTTTTTTTTACTTAAGTATTCTGGAGATTACCATTTAACCTCTTCTTCTTTGACAGCTGATATTACTCTTTTCAAATATTTTGAAATCATAAAAGTCATTGTCATCCAAATCTTTTTTCTTTTCCAGGTAATATGACTTCATAGGTAATCTCTTTTCTTAACAGTCACTGAATGTCGAATCACAATATCTGTCAAATATAACATGAGATAAAAGGTAGAGATTTTGCATTTACTTTCATAAACTACAAAACATATCCTTGACTTATAAAGAGCATCTACGAAATATCAGTATAATATATCCCCCTGATTATTTTCAAAGATGCATTTTTAGTGAGATTTCACAGCAGGCAGTAGCTCTAATTGCATGCTAAATATCAACAGAAAACATAACCTACATGCACCACCTTAAAGCACTTTCTTCTCTGTGTCTTATAGATTTTTGAAGGACTTTTGCCGTGCCTAGAAAGCCTTGAAAGATCCAATCCTAAATGAGTGATATTAACTGTCAACGTAATTACTCTGCTAAACAGATTTATATGAAATAGGCTAATTACTGTTCTTAAATGGTTACTAGCCTTATAAGACTCAAAAATAAGTAAGCTGTTTTAATAGCTACATTTCTACTGGAAATTAAAGACACCAAATGTAAATTATTTTGTTTGCATGTATCACAGTTCATTTCTAGTTTAGAAGTATAGTCAGAAAAAATCTCACAGAATTTCTTACACTGATCCTGTGTTGTAGCAAAGTTATAGATGCATGGATTGAGTACTTTGATTTCATCATTAATTGCATATTATGTTAGTGTTTAATATGATCACTGTGTATTTTATAGACCCAAGTGAAGCTGAATCAGAATCATAAACTTTCATTCATTCATTCATTCATTCATTCATTCATTCATTCATTCATTCTTGTAAGGATTGCTTTGCAAGTCATCTTTGCTGAAATATTAATTTTAATTATTTAATTCCTGTGCCATTATTCAGGGGTGATGTATTCTGCCCAGCCAACAACTCATTAATATATGTTTTGTGAATAGGCCAGTGTTGTTGACTAATGTGCTATTTATTGCTTTATACTTCTTACAATTGTCACATGCACATTTCTACAGAATCACCACAAAATGACCAGTTCAGTAGCTGTGTCTGAATGCAGTATGAGCATTCATTTATGAAACCATGATATCCTCACAGTTTCATAACTCAGTGTGAGTACTATACTTACACATTATATCCCCTAACTACCTCTATCTGAGACAGCTACTCCCTTTTACCCTACCCTAGTTACATCCCTAATGTAGAATATTTTCCAGTTTGCACTCCATAAGGTGTATACCTAACATTTGTCTTCAGTCTTTTGTTACTAAGGCCAAGAATTCTGATTTCACTACTTTATAGGTTCATAGGTTCATAGGTAGGTACTAGGCTATTGGCCCAAGGGCCTATGCAAGCCTAGCCAACAAGGTTCCCTGGTTTACACCACCCAAGAAAGTTATTTTCCTGTGCCACTGATGAGCAGAGACACAGAAGTGATCCCCGAGGTGTATTTCCTATTTCCCATCCACTCATCAAGATTTTTCTTGAAGAGTGCTAATGAAGAACTTTGCTTGACATAGATGGGTATCCTGTTCCAGAGTATGGGAAGTCTCTGGGATAGGAATCTATCCCTCCAGCATGTCTTGTTTATTGTGGTGACAAGGTTTAGGTCCCTAGAGCGTGTAGCTTGGAGGGATTGGGATTTCTTTAGGTGTAGCATGTCCAACAGCTCTGGGTTTGACATAGCTTTATATGTTAGGCAGAGATCACCTCTGAGTAGGCGATATGCTACGGAGTAAAGCTGGAGTTTTTTGAGGCGGTCAGTGTAGGGCATTTGTTTGAGTCCAGTAATCCTCTTTGCGAGGTACAAAAGCCTTCAACATGGTAAACCATCCCAAACTTCTTGAGTCCCTCTCAGACCTCGGACTATCCAATCACTCACTAGCCTGGTTTCAGAATTATGTACTAGGCAGACAGCAAGCAGTCAGGTGGGATAACAAACTATCCACACTGCTTCCTATTACAACTGGAGTCCCACAAGGGTCAATTTTCAGCCCTGTACTATTCTCCATCTTCATTAATGATCTCAACAGCATCACTCAAGATGAAACTGCCATACGATATGCTGACGACTCAACATTAGTCTGTTCAGCCAGCAAGCCTCTCACACTCCTCTCCATCACCCAACAAGTCTTCAAAAACCACTGAAGCTTGGTTTCTCAGTAAAAATCTGTTACTGAACCCCAGAAATACCAAATTATTAATTTTCAAACCTAATAAATCCAACTTATAGGCAGAAACTTAAAATATTATGTCTAGTGATGGTGCCATTATCTCCGCAGACTCCCACACAAAACTACTAGGCGTAACCATTGACAACAAACTGAAGTTTGACCTTCACATAAATCAAGCTATCAAAAATATACACAAAAAACTTGTCTGTTTGTACAAAAATAAAACATACCTAAATCAACAGACTAAAATTACCATGGCTCAAACTCTGCTCCTAGCCACACTTCTGTATGCTGCTCCCATCTTCACCAACCTATCCAAAACTGAAATCACAAAACTAGACACCTGTTACAATCAAATTGCCAGATTTGCCACAAATGCTCCTTACCGTTCCCACCATTGCCACTAACTACTTCAACTAAATTGGCCTGAACTTCCAAATCTCATTACCTTCCATCAACTAGTCTTTGCTCAGAAACTCCTACAATATCCTGAAGAAATACCAACACTATCTAACTTGCTTAAATTACAAGAAAACCCCAGACAACTGCACTCTACAAAACATTAATCAAAATAACCAAATCCAACAACTCAGCAGGTGATTCCCTGTTTCCTAACTACATAGGTAAAATCTGGAACTTATTGTCTCCTGCTATTACCTCAGCAAAATCAATCATTAAATTTAAACAACTACTAAAAGAACACCTTATTATCAAAAGACTATGCCCATGCCTTCCCCCAGGTTTTTCCTCTATACCTGTTTCCTAAGTTCAGCAAATGCTCTATCAGCCTCCTCATAGTAACTAACTTCATCTACTAGCAGTCTTACAATGCTAACTTCATCTACTAGCAGTCTTACTATGCTAACTCCATCTACTAGCAGTCTTACTATGCTAACTTCATCTACTAGAAGTCTTACTATGCTAACTTCATCTACTAGCAGTCTTACAGTGCTAACTCCATCATCTAGCAGTCTTACTATGCTAACTCCATCTACTAGCAGTTTTACTATGCTAACTTCCATCTGCTAGCAGTCTTACTATGCTAACTTCTACTAGCAGTCTTACTATGCTAACTCCATCTAATAGCAGTCTTACTATGCTAACTCCATCTAATAGCAGTCTTACTATGCTATCTTCATCTACTAGCAGTCTTACAATGCTAACTCCATCATCTAGCAGTCTTACTATGCTAACTCCATCTACTAGCAGTTTTACTATGCTAATTTCCATCTGCTAGCAGTCTTACTATGCTAACTTCTATCTACTAGCAGTCTTACTATGCTAACTCCATCTAATAGCAGTCTTACTATGCTAACTCCATCTAATAGCAGTCTTACTATGCTAACTTCATCTACTAGCAGTCTTACTATGCTCTAAACAACTCTCTTCTACTCTTTGTACTCCCCATTTCTTTCTAACACCACCATACTCAAAATACAATTTTTGGTAAATTATGCATATTCCTTGGTAAATTATGCATATGCCTGTTTATAATATTACTGGTCAAGTAAATATTACTGAGCATACAACTAACGTGTCCTTCTACTACATTTACATGCTAAAAATGTTTTTTTTCTATGTAAGCTAAAATGTTTTTTTTTTGTACTTGTTCTTTGTATATGTTAAATGACTTAGTTGTATATTAACAAACTGTGGAGCTTTTCTCCCCAGGCCTCCACTGAAAATGGACATGCATCCAGTCGGATTCTCCCAGTCAACAAATGTAAAATAAATAAATAAAATGCTACTTTTGTCTTCTTTTTGTAGACTACTTTATCTAGTTTTCTTGTATCTATTTTTTGAACTGTTGGTAATGGATGTGATATAAACTTCTTCATTTTCTAAGATTCCTTTATGCCTCATGTTTCCGCTGTTCATAGATTCATAGGTGTGTACTAGGCTAATGGCCCTGGAGCCTTTACAAGCCTAGCCCATAGTTTTAAAACTTGAAAGCAATTAAAAATTAATTATCAATTTTGTGGGTTCATAGGTTCATACCAGGCTGCTGACTGACCAGTGGATTTGTAGTCTAGCCTCAATATGCCATTTAGTCAGTACCTGACAGTATTAAGTAACTAATATTTAACTTCATAGCCTTTCAATGTGGGTCTGAGGAGTCAAACCAGTAGTGAAGTTATGGTTTCCCATCTAAATATACCCAAGCTGAATTTAAAGATGGTCGGGAAGCTACTCTGCTTTACATTTAATGTAAGTCTATTCCATAGAAGAAGGATTCTTTGAAACATAAACCAATCTTGCCAGTATGTCCTGTGTCTCCTGCAGAGTAAGTTTATTTCCTTCGAGTGGGTGATAAAGCTACTGTTTTATAAATGTGCAAGGAGTCACTTGGACTGCTTCCTTCAAGGCTTTGTAGGCAAGGTAAAGGTCCTCCCTCAAAAATCCATAAGAAGCAGAGAAGAAAGTGCTTTAAGGTGGTGTATCTAGCACTTAGTAGAAATGTCCTTGATTTTATTTGTTGGGAAGCACTGTGGTCGTTTGATCTGAATCACGTTTGGACAAATACATACTGAATACAGTATTATATTCTACTGTGGGTCTGGTAATGGAGAGAAAGATAGGGATAATAACTTCTCTTGACCTAGAAGATATAACCCTGGCAATAAATGGCTAGATAGAGAGATTTCCTCATGATAGTTGATACATGGAGGTCAAAAGAAAGTGCCCAGATCCATAATAACTGCATTTTCCAAAGTGGTATCATCTATGAGGTAGGTATATGGGTGTCCATGCTTGCTAAATGCTGTTATACTAAATTGCATGGCACCTGACATCCTTTATTTATGTATGTTATGTCATCCTGGAATTTAGGATATCCTTAAGTTTATAGTCATCCACAAATGTGGTTACTACAGTCCTGTGATATCAGTCTTGACACTAGCAAAGTCAGTATCGAAGAGAAGTGGCCCAAGGGCTGAGCCACGGGGGCACCACTAATAACAATCCTTTCTGATGACAGCATGCTTCCTATTCAAATAGAATGGCTTCTGTCAGGTAGCCTATTTGTTATCCAGTTGGTTACATAAGGGTTTACATTTAGTTTTATTAGTTTCTCAATTGTGTCAGAATGTGGGATGGTGTCAAAGTTCTTTGCCATGTAAAGATAAGCAGTGTTACTGACTTTCTTGCATACAACGCACTGGTGACTTGTTTAAAGAGATCGGACAAATTTATGAGGCAAGTTCTAGGTTTATGTCAAGACACTGTACACTGCTAATGGCCTTGTTTAATAAGTTCTATAATGGTGCATTCCATCGCCTTACAGAGAAGGCTGTTTGTGTAATAAGTTCTATAATGGTGCACTCCATCGCCTTACAGAGAAGGCTGTTTGTTTAATCAGTTCTATAATGGTGCACTCCATCGCCTTACAGAGAAGGCTGTTTGTTTAATAAGTTCTATAATGGTGCACTCCATCGCCTTACAGAGAAGGCTGTTTGTTTAATAAGTTCTATAATGGTGCACTCCATCGCCTTACAGAGAAGGCTGTTTGTTTAATAAGTTCTATAATGGTGCACTCCATCGCCTTACAGAGAAGGCTGTTTTTTAATAAGTTCTATAATGGTGCACTCCATCGCCTTACAGAGAAGGCTGTTTTTTAATAAGTTCTATAATGGTGCACTCCATCGCCTTACAGAGAAGGCTGTTTGTTTAATAAGTTCTATAATGGTGCACTCCATCGCCTTACAGAGAAGGCTGTTTGTTTAATAAGTTCTATAATGGTGCACTCCATCGCCTTACAGAGAAGGCTGTTTGTTTAATAAGTTCTATAATGGTGCACTCCATTGCCTTACAAAGAAGGCTGTTTTTTAATAAGTTCTATAATGGTGCACTCCATTGCCTTACAAAGAAGGCTGTTTTTTAATAAGTTCTATAATGGTGCACTCCATCACCTTACAAAGAAGGCTGTTTTTATTAAGTTCTATAATGGTGCCCTCCATCACCTTACAGAGAAGGCTGTTTGTTTAATAAGTTCTATAATGGTGCACTCCATCGCCTTACAGAGAAGGCTGTTTGTTTAATAAGTTCTATAATGGTGCACTCCATTGCCTTACAAAGAAGGCTGTTTTTTAATAAGTTCTATAATGGTGCACTCCATCACCTTACAAAGAAGGCTGTTTTTATTAAGTTCTATAATGGTGCCCTCCATCACCTTACAGAGAAGGCTGTTTGTTTAATAAGTTCTATAATGGTGCACTCCATCACCTTACAAAGAAGGCTGTTTTTTAATAAGTTCTATAATGGTGCACTCCATCACCTTACAAAGAAGGCTGTTTTTTAATAAGTTCTATAATGGTGCACTCCATCACCTTACAAAGAAGGCTGTTTTTTAATAAGTTCTATAATGGTGCACTCCATCACCTTACAAAGAAGGCTGTTTTTTATTAAGTTCTATAATGGTGCCCTCCATCACCTTACAGAGAAGGCTGTTTGTTTAATAAGTTCTATAATGGTGCACTCCATCGTCTTACAGAGAAGGCTGTTTTGGCTTATGAAGCTATAATTATACGGGTCAGTGGTGAGTCCACCCTTATGGAGTAGGATGACTACAGCAGTTCTCACACATCTGGTATGAATTCAGTGGAAAGGCTGAGACTGAACAGGTTTAGTACTGAGTCTGTAAAGCTGTACTTTGTGTTGACAAGAAAGCAGCCTTGCACATTGTATGGACTATGGAGTTAAGTGTTCTTGACTTTGGAGGGTGCCTGCTGGCCTTCATTCAAGGTGATCTGGGGTGGGGGCATGTTAAATATGCGGGAAAATTGGTGGGAGATGTAAAGTTTGAACTAAATTTATTAGATATATTGGATATGTTCTCTGGTTATATGTTTGTGTTGTTGTCATGTATTAGCATGATGTAATGCTGGATATTGTTTCTAAGGTTTCTGACACAGTTGAAAAAAAGGGTTATAGTTTTCCTTTGCATAGGTGGCAATTTTCAGTTCATGTATATCTGGAGGATTTGTTTTTGCTTCTAAGCTCCTTGTTTATTTATTTTCTTTTTGCATTACATTTTAGATGTTGGGGCATTTTGTTTATTCTTACAGTCAGTAAGTTTCTTTCTGTTATTATATAGTTTGTTTATACTAGGATTCCATGATAGGAGTTTGTTCTTGAATGTAGCAGTGTATGTAAGTTTGATGGAGACCATAGCCTCAATTCAAGTATTTAGGTCAAGTGTCCATGAATGAAGCAGTGTGTGAGACTGGGTCATTGTAAGAGAAGTGCTTAAATTTCATCAGGTTATTAGCTAACTATAGTAGTTTAGCCCTTAACTAATCTCTTTAAGACAGAAGGGGTTGATGGAAATTTGAATTGTGATTGGGCAATTTCAAGTGTACAGCATAGTGGAGTTATATCTGTCGGGACAAGATCCAATATTTTTCAGGCCCTAGTCAGGACATGAGCAAGTTAGTCACAGAAGCTAGCATTTATGATATCTAGGAAGCAATGTGCATACGTATCAGTGGTAGTGTAGGTTTCCTAGTTTTATTTATTTATTTCACATTTGTTAACCGGGATAGTCCAGCTGGATATATGTCCATTTTCAGTGGAGACCCGGGCAGAAAAGCTCCAAAGAGACAATTTTTACAGAACATACAGACAAACTTGTGTACATATTTCATCTAGTTATTGACACTTATAGGTATATACTACAGATACTTAAGGTACAAACTACAGACAGATACATTTTACAATAGTCATTAAACAGTTTTACATTGTTCATACTAACACTGTTATATGTATGTTATCATACCTTTGATGTGGTGTATATTTATATGCAAGTAACAGATAGGACTCTAGTTTAGGACAATGGTTACAACAGTACTGGAGTGGATCTGGCATTAGTCTGGAGTTGAACAGGGACATAACCATTTGTTGCTGAGGTAGTTGTAGATAGCTTTTTTAAATGTAGGTAGTGAGATAATCAGGGATAAGGATGTAGACAGGGAGTTCCAGATTTTGGCCACGTAAGAAGAGTAAAGGGAGTTTCCAGCATGCTTGTTGGATCTAGTAACAGTTAACTGTAATTTGTCAGTTGAGCGGAGTTGCCTAGGACAGGAATATTGTTGGACAATGTTAGCCAGTGAGGGTGATATATTTTGTTGATGGAGTATCTTGTGAGTAGTAACCAGATGATTATAAATAAGTAAGTTAGGTAGTTCCATCCAGCCTAATTGCTTTAGGTTTAGGCAGTGATGTGTTCTGTAAGAGCTGTTGTTAGCAAATTTGGCTATCTGATTGTAGCAGGTTGTCATTTTATTGATTTCTGTTTTTGATAAGTTAATCAAGATGGGTGAGGCATACAGTAGTGTTGAGAGAAGGTGTGTACATGCAATTGTAGTTCTAGCATTATGGGTCAGGAATGCTTTATGTTTGTAGAGGCTACCTAGCTTTTTGTTAGTATTTATAATGGCCAGATTGATGTGTACATCAAATTTGAGCTTATTGTCAATAGTAATACCTAGTAGTTTTGTCTGGGCTTCAGGTGATATGGGGGTGCCATTATTAGAGTGGATAGTAAAGGTGCATGTGGGGGCAATAGCAGTTGAGGGATCAAATAGTAGGAGCTTGTTTTTTTTGGGTTGAGTATCAAGCCATTCTCAGTGAGCCATGTTTCCACTGAGTGAAAGTTATCCTGTGTCTTTTTGTGGAGGCCTGGTAAAGTGGGGGCGTTACATATTATAGTTGAATCATCTGCATATTGAATAAGGCTTGAACCTTTTGCGACTGAGTGGAGATTATTTGTAAAAATTGAGAACAGCAAGGGGCCCAGTATAGATCCCTGAGGTAGTCCGAGTGTTACAGGTAGGAGTGGAGACAAGTTATTATCCCATAGTACTGCTTGTTGTCTATTGTTCAGGTAGTTTTTAAACCATGAGACTGATAAGTTATCTAAGCCTAGGTTTACAAGATGGGAGATTAGTTTTTCATGGTTAACCATATCAAATGCCTTTGATAGGTCTAGGAAGAGGGCTGAAGAAAGCTTATCATTATTCCTGTTGTGATTAATGGTATCTATGAATGCTAGCAGGGCGCTGGTTGTGCTATGTCCTGGCCGAAACTCATGCTGTGTATGAGATATGAGCTCTTGATCAATAAGGTGGGTCATTAATTGATGGTGAATACACTTTTCTAATATTTTAGCAAGTGTGGATAATATTGCTATTGGTCTATAGTTAGATATGGCATAAGAATTTCCCCCTTTGTGCAGGGGTATGATATAGGCAGTTTTCCAGATCAAGGGTACTGAACCTTCTGAGATGGATCAGTTTATTAGGATTGAGACTGGTTTAGCTATTTCATTTGCTGCTAGTTTTAATAATTCATTGGGGAGGGAATCTGCTCCTAGCGTTGTTGGTTTTCGTTGGGATAGTAGTTTTCTTATATAGGAGGTTGAGGTGGGTTGTAGCTTAAATGTGGGGCTGTTGTTAGGTTTGGGGGGGCACTTGTAGTATTTGGATAGGTTTGGTTTTGGGCAAGGGCAAGTACAGTCTCAGTAAAGAATGAGTTAAACGATTCAGCTATGTTTTCTTTTGTTAAGCCTGTTGTTGGGGGTGGAGTAATGGTTTTTCCAGGGTGTAGTAACCTATTTAAGCCTGCCCAGAATTTTTTTGGATTGTTTGAATGTTGGGTTTGATGGGTTAATAATCACTACAAATGCTTTTGCAGGAAATACAACAAATACTAAGTTCAATAATGTATATAATAAATACTAATCCTCAGGGAGAACATTTTGTGATAATAATTTATTCAAGGATTAATTCCCAATTTAATTATTTTTGCTGCTGAGTTCATTCATCTTTTTGGTAGTAAAACAAATATACCAAACATAATATTTGCCCTGTCTGAATAGTGTAACATGAAGAGGCATTGAACAGTATAACCTGAATTGATCAAGCACAACCTTGACAACTGGATGGGAGACTGTAAATTCACCCCAGGGGTGTTACCTATGTCCCTCATGGACAGGGGCAGTCAGTGCTTATCATAGACTCACTCTGTGAATAACAAGCGTCTAACCAAGGTTAATTAGGGAACACAGGTATAACATGGGTAGACTTGTAAAGGCCTTAGGGCCATTAGCCTAGTAATCTCCTATGAACCTATGATAAATCAGTTTGTTTTTGGGCTTCATTGATAAAGTATCTTCAGGACAATGTTAAGGGCAGGCTGGTAACATATTTTAATAACTGGCTGGAATGCTTGTAAACTGTCTCTAAATTCAGGGACATCCATAATCTTGGCACAACATTTTGCTCTGTTCCTTCTAAAATTAGAAATTAGTTTGAGAAAACAAAAATAAAGGAAAAAAATTATGTGCAAGTACAATGAATTATAGAGCCATCACTGGAAAAAAGGCAATTAATCAGCTGAGATCTACTGGGACAGGTACTAACTGAATGATTTGAGAAGAGCTGTTAGCAGAATTGCTGTTTGCCCAGGCCTGACATGAAGACATGTGATCTATGTTTCATTTATTTATTTTGTTATTTATACATTTGTGAATTGGGTTATTCACATCATAGCACTATTTTCATTATTAAGCCTCGCCATACGCAGGTGTAGAATTTGACATTCATCTAGTATTTTTAAGAACCACGCATTTATTTTTGTTATAGTCTAACAAAATGGCAAATTCATAAAAGGTATTAGGTTGTGATAACGAAGGAAAATCATGTCATACGGCATTACGTCACAGTCTAACAACTCTTAGTATTTAAAATAATGCCTGAGCAAACATTTCTATCCAGATGATATGTATGCGGTTTCTGTTTCAGCTTAGAGTGCTTTGTTTTGGTTGTTAGAAATCACAAAAAAAACTAAGGGGTATTAACAATATTAACTGGAAATAAATAACTGAAGGAAAATAGATACATACTTGGAAGTGTGGATTGCTAAATATATTTTATTGCAAGGATGGATATTATGTAAAAATAATATTAAATCTCCCGGAAATGTGTCTGTTCACCTGATTTACCTGAAAGCATAGCTGCATCCAGGTAAATGGAACAAAGTCATGGTCCCCCTTATAATTTATGCATAACTATGGCTTTATTCTCTTTTAAATTTCTCTAAGTCTTTTGAACTTTTAGTACCATGATATTAATGGAGCACTTTCCTAAGTCAAAGTATAATTACATTTCATGAAATATGTATTGTTTCAGTTTTTGATGTTAGCCAAAAGTGCTCTTTGCAGCACCTGAAATGTGCCTAGAATTGTCTCCTAATTCATATGGAGTTACATGTACTGGCAACGTATACAAATTTATTTACTTTTTTATGAGACCCATTGCTCCTGCTACTACTATTGGAACTGTTTGGGTATCCTTCTTCCATACTGCACTCATTTCTGCCTGCAAATCCTGGTACTTTATGACTTTGGGTCTCCCTTTATGTAAGACACTGTAATTACTGGATGTAGCAATTTCAATGATCAATGCTACTTTTGTGTTCTTTTAATGGACTTCGATATCTGGTTTGAACTGTTGGGTAATGGATGATGCCATGTGATATAAACTTTATCATTCTCTATAAAGCTGTGTGGCTCATTTCCAATGTTCAGAATTGTAATGTCTACATAATCTGCACTGCAACAGTTTTGTCACATTGCTTTGCCTTTCAGTATAAAGGCTGTCTGACATTAGTGTTATCACACCCAACACAAGATGTGTGACTGTTTCCAGTTCTGTTTTACAAAGCCTGCATTTGTCTTTTTTCCCACATGTTCAATGAACTCTGTAAACTTACATGTACATAGTCCACTATCCTTGGCTGTCCATATTAACCTTTCATCTTCTGGTTTAAATTCACCTTTGCTTAACCATTCCTGCATCAGATCCTGATTGACATGAGGTTCTTCAAGCAGCTTTCTGTACTTACAACTATATTTATGCACATTTCTTGCCTTCTCATCTGATCCTTCCCCTTTTTTTCTTTCATTTGCTTTTTGAGACATTTAGTCACTGACTTATTTTTGTTTACTTTTCATATAATTTCCATTCCCACTTGACACTGATATGCCTCAGTTAAACTAAGCAGGGAAGTCATGTTAAACTTGTTCTCCTCATGTTGTAAAACATTCACTATGTTTGGATCTTGTGAGGTCAACAAATATGTATGTAGTCCTACAATTGCAGATCTATATATATAATCTGTTTCGAAGAGGCCCGGAACTCATTGAGAACAAAGACTATATAACCTTGGTATACACTGATTTTTATATATCATTTGATAAGCATGAAACCTTTTTCTTATTTTCCTGTCCAACTGATCCAATACCATTTAGGGCCAGACAATCACCCCAAGGCTGTAAGTTAGAACAAAAAGAGCAAATTAGTTTATAGCTTGGACCTTGTTTCTAGATGTTAGGGCTGTTTTCAGTATTAATTTTAGTCTTCTAAAATATTCCTAACTGAGTTTTGTTCACATTTGCTCATGTTTTATTGTTGATCCTTCATCAGTTCTCAAATATTTATACACTCCCTCTTGCTCAAGTTCTTTTAGATCACATTCCTGTCCCAGACTGATATTTTCCTGGTGCTGCAGATTTCCTGCCTTAAATGTTGCTTTTGTACATTTATCAAGACCAAATGACATTCTTATATCATCTGAGAAAGTTTTGACCACTCAAACTTTGATTTCAGTTCCTCTTCTGTTGAACAAGACAGGTTTAAATCAGCCACAGACGGAAGATGAAGAATTCTTTATACTTTATTGTTTTCTGAGAATCAAAATTGTAACCATGACCTACGGCAGAGGACAAGACAAAAGATCAGTAGTGACAAACAGTTACCCTGGGATATCCACCTTCAAATTTATATCACTGGAATAATAATTTCTCCTTCATCATGGCTTAACTGCAAAGTGGTTTGCCACTGTTTCATGGTCACTGTAATGTTATTGACCAATGTAGGGTGATTCTTTGTTTCATGGTCACTGTAATGTAATTGACCAATGTAGGGTGCATCTTATACATCTATAAGCACACCTTCATTCATGAATGTGGGATGCTGTCAAATGCTTTTTTTAATCTATCCATGCCATACTTAGTTTCCTCCCCTTGTTTACAATTCTCCATTATGACTTTAACAAAAAAATTGATCCTTTTTTCCATATGACTTTCTTTTGCTGCTTGTGTTATTCTATTGCTATGATTGATTTTTTTTCTAAATGACTATAAACTCTGTCAGTACCAAATCCATTATATATTTTATACATTGTCGGAAGGCAAGTTATGGTCTAGTTTTTAGGATAGCTTACAGGTTCACTCTTAAACAGAAGTGACATTTTTCATGTTGTTAACCAGATTAGTGTCTGTTCAGGATGTGCATATAAGTACTTCTTACTCAGGGCTAAATCTTTTTGTAAAACTGTTAACACTTTAGCCAGACATTAGGTACTGCATCTGGGCCTGGGGTTTTCCATTTAGATGCTTTTCTTAATTTTGTTTCAGTTTCTCTGGTCGTTACTTCATCCCAATTTCATATCCTGTACATTTGAACTTCTTACTGTTTATTTTACTTTTTCTATCAATTCAGTATCTTTGTTATGATTGACATATGTCATACAATATGATTGATAAGGTCTTCATAGATATTGCTCCAAAATGTGCCTATTTCTTCTTTTTTTTGGTGGTGCTTCTATTCCTTTTACTTTGTTTCCCAATTCTCTATAAAACTTTTTTGAGTCATTAATGAATTGCTTATTTTATGCTTTTCTTTTATATTTATTTGCATATTTTCTAAATTTTCTTCTAAGTTTTTCTGAGGCCACATGGAAAGCTAGAAATGTTGCTAGAGAGAAAATCCAATAATTAAAAAAAAAAAAAAAAAAAAAAATTTGAAATTACATAAAATGTAGTGAATACTGCACTAAAGCTAATTTTCAGTACTTTGTTATAAATGCATTTGGCAGAAGATGAACCTACAGTGAAATCAGCAGTGGGAATTACTTTTTCAGATGTACTGAGATTTGAAAATTGTGAATTGTGAATTATGAATTTGTATAGTCAGATCAGCCTGGATACTATTTTATAAAGTCTTTTTTTTTGTATATGCCATTTTATATTTAATGACTCTTTAGAAAAGAATAACCTTTATTATGAAAACTGATTGCTTTGTGCTTTAACATAAGATGAAAATAGTAAGAAGGTAATCTGTTTAAACCACGAAAAGTTATCTAAAAGCAATTATTTTTGATGTGTTTAATGTGAGACTTTTGGACTTTTGTTTAAAACTATTTGTTTAAGTAAGTCTTTCTGAAGAATACATTTAATCATTTCTTATTTGAAAGAGCCCCCAGGGATGATAAGATTGCTAATGCTTTATTTTGATAATGTTAAATCTTGAGCGAGAGTTCTATTGATGAAAGAGAAAATAAGTGAATGTTCCATAGAATACTTAGGAGTTATTCTCCTTTCAAGTATAGGTGCACTTGGGAAGATAAATTATCTTTGCAGAAATTAAATAAACAATTATTTGTACCTTCTTGTCTTTGGAATGTCTTCTTGCTGCTATTGAAGGTTCAGTGCAGCAAAATCAATTAATATAACACTGAAGATGGCTAAATGAGAGCATCAACTGGTGAAAGCTTTATGACTAAAAACTTTTCTCTGACAGAAAATATAATCAAAAAATTCAAATTTTGAGATACTTGTTAGCCAATTTTATTCACTAACAGTCAAAGAAAAGATTCATAGCTTCAAGTTCTTCAAATTCTGTAATTTTCCTGTCAGAATTTCAACTACTGGGTTAAAATAGAAGAATCTTAAACATGATCCCCTCAAGAAATATTAAAAAAGACATCCAGTCACTAATATCCATTATGCACGATACATTACTTAAAATGGACAAACTGAATACCAAAATAGAAAGTTTCAAAGTAGAGACCAGAAAAAAGATAAAACTTTTAGAAATTCTTATGAAACAACAAAGTACACAAATCAACAATATGGAAGAAGCTTTAAATGATTATAAAAGGAAAATAACTGAAAGTGAGGCTCAGACTGAATTTCTTTTAAAACAAAATAGCTGGCTCATAGATAAAGTTGATGATTTAGAAAATAGACAGATAAAATAACATTAGAATTTATGCTATACCTGATAAAAATGAGGGAGACAATATAATAAACTTCTTAGCAACCTGGATACATAAAACATTGAATCTACCCCAAATTTTATCTTTTGGAATTGAAAGGGCACAGATCCTTGAGAGCACCTTCAAAGAAGGAAAGTCACCACCATGTTCAATTATACTTAAGTTTATATCTAGCTTAGGAAAAGATCAGACATTAAAAACTTTCATCAAAAATAATTCTGCAGGATTCAAATATGAAAGAAGACTAAAATAAATGAAGCATTATAAAAAAATCTTAGCCTGGTTAGTATTGTGTACAGCTTTAAAATGCACTGTTGCAGGATGAGTACTAACAGCATTCTTAATATCTTGAATATATTCCTGTACCTGTACTTAAATGTTTCTAGTTGTCTGCACAGTTTTTTGCTTTAAAAGGCTTAAAGATGTATTTTTGTCTGCTCTGAATTACTAGAGTGTGAATTATTTTAATCTATGTCTATATCTATCTGTATATCTATCTATATGTTTAAGGGAGTACCTAAGGAATAACTGAACACTCAAAAGAGCATAGAAAAAAAAAACAGAAAAAAAGATTGATTTTTTCAGATTGGAAAAAAAAAAATATATATATATATATATATATATATATATATATATATATATATATATATATGTTGATTTAACATTTGTTAACTGGGAAAGTCTGACTTGGAACAAGCCAATTTCCAGTGGAGGCCTGGGGAGAAATGCCCCAGGCACATGTCTTTGTAATGTGGGAGGAAACTGGAGCCTCCAGAAGAAACCCACACAAACACAGGGGGGACATGCAGACTCCACACAGAAGGCATCCCAGCTGAGAATCAAACTGGAGAACCTCTTCCTGTGAGGCGGCAATGCTATTGCTGCACCACTGTGCCGTCCATACAAATAAATAAATATATATATATATATATATATATATATATATATATATATATATATATATATATATCTCCAACTCAAACCTCCAGCACTGTGAACTTAGCCCAAATAGGCTGAAATAAAAGACCACAACGCACTGGAAACTACCATACCATCCTTTAATGGCAGACATGTTCCGCCACACTCAACATACTTCCAGAAAGGGGAAGCCCCTGTTTTATACTTTTGCCCTTAAAGCAACAATATTGTACAACAATACTAACTTGTTACACCCAATGTGTAACAAACATTGTACATATTGAAAATGTATAAATATGAAATGTGAATACTTGGTCTTCCCTTTAGTTCACACATTTTTTAAAACATATTGGAAAACTATCACAAAAATACATTTATTTTCTGAAGATGTCAATTATTCAAAATTCTAAATGTCGAAAACGACAAATCATCATACCAATTTACCAATTTTCATTTAGACCAGGTTTAAATAATGCTCCTAAATTTACAATCCACATTCTTTCTTTATTTGTCAAAATCTTATGTCTGTGTGCTAGTGTTAAATCTGTTCCTACTACTTTATCAATACCCAGGTATATAAAATGTGCCCTTGAATGCACCTGTGTATGTTTATATAATGCACTCTGTGCCCTCTTATGATGATTTGTTGCTTTTGACATTTAGAATTCTGAATAATTGACATTTTCAAAAAAGAAATGTATTTTTGTGATAGTTTTCCAATATGTTTTAACTAAATGTGTGAACTAAAGGGAAGTCTAAGTATTCACATTTCATATTTATATGATTTTAATATTACAATGTTTGTTACACACTGGTTGTAACAAGTTTGTATTGTTGTACAATATTGTTGCTTTAAGGCCAAAAGGATAAAACAGGGGCTTCCCCTTTCTGGAAGTATGTTGAGTGTGGCAGAACATGTCTGCCATTAAAGGCTTGTATGGTACTTTTGCAGTGTATTGTGGTCTTTTATTTTAGCCTATTTGGGCTAAGTTCACAGTTCTGGAGGTTTGAGTTAGATTGATAATTGATCCGAGCACTTAATACATCGCACACAGGACCTTGGATTATGGGAGTGTTTATGTACAAATGCTAATGTATATTGGAGGCCCTTGATGGGGTTTTGAACATTTTTGTGGGTTAAAGCCTTCTCAGAGCCAGGAACACTACAGGACAGTAAATTAACAGCTGTGAAATGTATTAGCATGGAAATGAAAGAAGCCATTCTGGACTGAAGGAGAAGGATGGAGTGACGACAGTATTTTTTGAGTCTGTAGTTGTTGGAGTTATGATGGGTGAGAAAAGTCCTAAACAATCAAGTTTAGGTCAGACTTGATGCCAGGAATAGTGAGGTGAACTGACTGCTTCTTTACTTTGGTGTTTCGAACCGTGATGAGTGGTTCCGAACAGTATATGGATATTGTTATCAAGATTTTTGGAACTACATGCGACAGTAAGGTACTTTTTGGCAGTTTCAGTTAATTTTTGTGGCTTTACTAGACATTGATGGCTGCAATTAAAGCAGTGCATAGTGGTAAATTAGTGTACTGCAGGTATCAAGTGGAACGGTCAGAAGAGGCCGTCTACATATAATTGGACTTTATGCGAGCAAGATGTAATATTTTTGAACTTTCAAGCTGCATAATGACATTTATAGTTTTTTACATCCAGAAAAGTACATCTATGTAGATGGAGTATTAACAACGGCCAATTTTTGATTAATTGTTTACAAACAAAAGATTATTGTGGCCTAATATTTGTCAATACTCGCTTTTTTCTAACAAGTATTCTATTGCATTCAAGGTTTACTTTATGTGATTATAATACAGAAAAATAAGTAATAATATTATATTCTGAGTTGCTTACCTACACAATTTCATTGCTTTAGGAAATGATTAAGAAGTCTGTTGCAATAAGGTTTTTCAACACATTGTGAAAGTTTGTTAGTAGTCATATCGACATGGCAGAAATAAATGATTTAAAGACATTTTTGGATAATCTAGCCACAGGTAATGATAATTTAACATCTTTTAATCTGGAAAGAGGAGGAGTGGCATCACACAGGGCCACTAGTATAACAGACTTGGAATGACAGTTCATACAACTTACAGATATAACAAGAAAAGTACGTTCAAATGTTTGGCATAGAAAGCTGCTTAAAGCTTATTCTACAGTCAATACAGCCCCTAGAGGTCTCAGGGTTTATGTAGAACCTGGAGTTTGGATGGAGAATTAACAGTTCATTCAAAAATGATAAGTACAACTTATGGCATTGAACATGTTCATAAGATTATTAATAGAATATTATGAGCAACAATATGTAAGCATGTCTGAAAAGTTGAATGAGGCTTATGAACAAATGGCCAAATATTTTGGTGATACAGCTTACAGTGAGAGATTTGCAGTGTATGCCAAGGACGTGCAAAAAATAGAAAATAAGTTGCAATACAGGAAGTCAAAAAAGTTTTATAGGGATTCCAATGACTATCAAAATGATGTGGCATACACATGGAAAAAAGTCAAGCGAACAGTTAGATTTTCAGAAGGGCCAAATAAAGGGACGAGTAGACCTAAGCATAAGTAGCCTAGGTCTATTCTTAGGAAAATCCCAGATAATTCCAGTGCTTCAGAGGTATCCTCTGATTATTCTAATACAGATACAGAGATGGAAGGGGGTGAGCCACAAATATTGGTTTCTCCGATACCTAAGAGACCTCGGGGCCCTTTAGGAGAGGCGGGCAGAAGCACCGCCGTCGAACAAATGGAAGGCATGTTTCAAAAAATACTTAACAAATATTGCTTGTAAATTTAACAAATTATGAGTTTTCAGATTTGGAGCTAAAAGTACTTAATAAAGGATTGGGATTTGTTCCAGCTACATATATGTCTTTCTTCAAAGTGGTGAATGATTTGAAAAATTTTAGTCGTAAGTTAAATTTGAAGTATTACTTTGCTCATAGACCACAGATACATGACCAATCAGATTTAAATTTAAGAAATCAGATTTTCAGCCTCCATATTATAGGGTGGTGAATATATTTGAACAGCAAGTGATGCAGAATTCGCAACTTAATCAGAATGATGTTTTCAGAAGTTATTCCAATAACAGGACAAAGGCTGAAAAGCAAGCATTGAGTAAATTGGCTAATAATGACAAATTCAACATTACTAAAGCAGATAAGGGGGGAGCCATAGTTATTTGGGGTAAGGAACAATATTTACATGAAGTTCACAGACATCTAACTGATGCAATATCATATTGCCAGCTCCCCTTAGACCCTACCATGATATTTAAACAATAGATAGATGCTTTTTGAAACAAGCTAGAGAGGCAGAGATTATATCTATAGATTTGGAACATCAGTTAACAGTGGATGATCCTCAATCACATTGCTTCTATTTGGTACCAAAGACACATAAATCGGTAGCTGTACCACCAGGATGACCTATTGCAGCAGGGAGGGGTTCCGTTATTGAACCTTTGTCAGTATATTTTGAAGCAAAATTAAAGCCTTTGATGACATGTGTTAGTAAGAATTAGGGACACAAACCAATTTTTATTGTTAATGGAGGACTTGTTAATCCTCACAAATGCTTATATGAGCACATTAGTTGTCCAGGCACTATATACAAGTATCCCACATTGGGGAATTATAGAAGCAGTCAAATATTGGTTTGTGATCTCTAATTACTATGGATCAACAGAGCAAGAATTCCTTCTGACATTACTGAGTATGGTATTAGAACAAAACCCCCTTTAGATATGGGAAAAATTGGTATCTACAGATAAACGATACAGCAATGGGTGCAACATTTGCACCCATTTATGCTGATTTATTTATGGGGTATCTGGAAGTTGAGGTCATCTATCAACAACATGAGTTTAAGACAGAATTAGCAATGTGGTGCAGGTATCTGGACAATTGTTGGGCAGTTTGGCAAAGTATATTGGAGAGGTGGCAATTGTTTGTGGAACATCTTAATAATAACAAATATGGTATTCAGTTCAGTGGCAAAATAGATAGTAATAATGTTGAATTTTTAGATGCACAGGTCACTAAAGCTATGGATGGTACCATGATTACAGATTTATTTCAGATGCCATTTACTAAGAACTCCTTATTACGTGCGGATAGCTGTCACCAAGGTCATATAGCCAAGAATATTCTAGTGGCCCAATTTAAGAGATTAAAACATATTTGTAGTAGACCAGAGGATTTTCAGACACAGGCTGGAAAATTAAAGTCTAGATTTTTAACCAGAGGTTACAGGTTAACAAGGTAAATACAGCTTTACAGTCAGTCAACTCAATGCCTAGGATACAATTGTTACAGTTGAGAGAGCATCAAATCAGCGAATCTATAGACACACTTAGATTTATTACTGAATTTGGAAACAATACATTTAAAATCAAAGAAATAATAGCTAAAGACAGGCATATTTTGAAGTCAGATTTTTTTTGAGCTCTCTATAAGATAACCAGTGCATGTTTGGTTACAGAAGAGGAAAAACTACAGGGGAAGGTTTGTCCAAATTTAAAAAAAAATAGAGGCCCAGCAGAGGAGAAAACTAAGAGTCTGTTGGTGGGAAGTACTTTTTGTGGACATTGTATTCATTGCAAAGTTATTTCTAAAACAAAAAAGTTCACCTCAGTCAACACAACAAAAGTACATGATATTAGACATCTTATAACTTGCACGAGCGAGTGGGTGATATATATGGCAGTATGCCAGTGTGGTTCTTTTTATGTAGGTCAAACATCTTTAAGCCTGAAACAGCATACAGCATTACATATCAGTGATATTAGCTGTAAGAGGGCATGGAGTGCATTATATAAACATACAAAGGTGCATTCAAGGGCACATTTTATATACCTGGGTACTGATAAAGTAGTAGGAACAGATTTAACACTAGTGAACAGACATAAGATTTTGACAAATACAGAAAGAATGTGGATTGTAAATTTAGGAGCATTATTTAAACCTGGTCTAAATGAACTTTGGTAAATTGATATGATGATTTGTTGCTTTCGACATTTAGAATTTTGAATAATTGACATTGATTAGTATGGTAGTTTCCAGTGTGTTGTGGTCTTTTATTTCAGCCTATTTGGGCTAAGTTCACAGTGCTGGAGGTTTGAGTTTGATTGATTATTGATCCAAGCAGTTAATAGATCGTGCACAGGACTTTGGATTATGGGAGAGTTGTTGTTGTCTTTCGGCTTTTCCCGGTTAGGGGTCGCCACAGCGGAACTCCGGTCCGCTAATGATTGGCAGTAGATTTTCACGAACGCCGAGGTGGCAGCTCGACGTTCAACCTTCAATGAAGGCACACCTATTTATGCATGTCTTTCGAACGCCCACCCAACCGCGGGGAGGACATGCAGACTCCACACAGAAGGCACTCCCCGCACTCCAGCCGAGAATCGAACGGGAGAACCTTTTGCTGTGAGGCAACAATGCTACCACTGCACCATCATGGATATATATATATATATATATATATATATATATATATATATATATATATATATATGTATATATATATATATATATATATATATATATATATATATATATAT